>NC_053024.1:275228613-275442120 GCF_003073215.2 Triticum urartu | reverse complement strand
GAGGATCAACTCTTTCCCTATATGTGAGTAAAAATACATTGCAATTTGCATCATCGCTGCCCCTTCCCCCTTCCGATTCATCCATCAGTCAGCTAATGTCAGCATCCACCATATCCTGCATGTCTTGCAAGTGGCTGATGGCTCACATTTATTGCTGGATGCATCATCCTTTGACTACCCTTCCTTTTGCTCCCAGGAAATTCAAGTACAGAACCAACCAATCAGTCAGTACACACAGGTTCTGCCATAGTAGTACATGGCGTGATCACCGCCAGCTGATGGTCTCTATTGGGCGTACTTTGGCGCTGGCTCGAGGATGTCTCCAAGGCCTCGTCGAAGTGGCCATCACTAGCTGCAGAGGTGCCAAGATGCCAATACATTTAAAGCATGTCCTGAAACATCAGAGCACATGACTTGTTTACCAGAATGTCAAGTGCAGTTGCTAAACAGCATCACAACTTTTAGGCTGTTTATAGAAAGCTCAGCGTCTCCGCACGGTTCCTTGAAGCTAACCATTTCGACTTATTTGATCGAAATCTTGCTAGCTCAGTGAGCTTTCTTTATCTGTTTAGTTCAGCTTGTCTTAGCCTACCTTCTGTACATGGATTTTTTTTTTCTAGTTCAAAGTTTCTTGGCCTTCCTTTTGTATGACGTTAGAGTGTCTTAGCCTGCCTTAACAGTTAAACCGACTGAAATTACAACTCGTTGATAACTTCTGTAACCATTTCCCAAATTTCTGTCTTTTCTAATTGATGTTGTATGCTCTAGTATAACTTCTGCCACATCAATTACCAGGAATGGGGATTTATGATGCCATGAAATTTTGCAAGGCTGATATCTCAACTGTTTGCTTTGGATTGGCGGCTTCCATGGGTGCATTTTTGTTAGCTGCTGGGACAAAGGGAAAGAGATTTTGCATGCCAAATGCGAGAATTATGATCCATCAGCCATCAGGGGGAGCTGGTGGGAAGGTAGGATTTCCTAATGTAGTTCATTTTTGCAAATAGTTAGTGATGGAATCATGAATTAGCTTGCTAAAAAATCATATGTATGTTTTTTGATTAATGGATGTAGTGTCGTATTATCAAACAGCTTATGTTGAAGTCTGGAAACTAAAATGGCCCAGTACCGATTGAACTAACAAACCTTATTTCTGATACAGTACCTTGACTGTTTCGTGAGGTGTCAAATTTGTGGGGGCATAATCCGTGCATTCCTTATGTGCTTTCAATATATAATAAATTTTAAAAAATATACACTACAATGTGATGTGACTGAGGCAAACAAGTGTGATTTCAAAGTTAAATTCTTCGAGGTAGATGTGCCAAGAAGAAAATTATGATCAGTTTGTGTGATATAGAGGGCTATGATCAAAGTTAAACTCTTCGAGGCAGCAGCTTGGTCTGCAAGTGCTCCTCGGCCACAACGCTGCCGCTCCACGTAGCGGTCTCCTCTTCTTCGAGGCTGTCAGAGCAGAATAAGTGTTAGTCATTCACGATTAATACATAAAATATCAAACAAGAGGCAAGGTACTTACGCGATGCCTTGGGCGGGTTAAAGCCCAACCTCTACCTCCTTTTCAGAGTGGAGGAGGGCTTTGTCAGCCTGGCACAGCCCGCAGGCTCACCTCCGGCCGCCGTAGAGTGGCTTTGCAGGGACGCTTGGCGGATGGGGACAGCCTCCATGGGTTCCTCGATGCGGATCCCATAGTAGGCTTCCTCTTGTGCGCATTGATAGGTGGGGCCGCCTTCCCTTCGCCAGCCGCGCTAGCGGTAGTTTTCCTCGAAGACTATTCATGACGCCGCCTTCCTAGCACCACTGTTGGACTCGACTTCACCGCCGCCTGCGCCAGCATAGCTTGATGCATGACCGGGGTGGTGCAACATAGCACGAGTCGGCAGTGGAGGGTCAGAGGCAAGACCTTCGAAAGTCCAAGGGAGTAAAAACCAAGTCAGAGTTTGATGGAGGAAGCAAAAATCAATCGAAGGAAAAAATACTTGCCTATTGGCGGTGGATTGACTGTGTTGAACCCATGACGTCCCTCACCGAGCACGTAGAGGTGGTCGTGGTCCTCCTTGGGGATCTCCAAGAAGTTAGCGATCCTAGCTTTGACGGCCTCCTTGTCCGTAGGAGTGCTGATCATTGTATTAGGGTCTTCCTAACTAGGATATTTTGGTATGCAGTCGTACCTGACCCTTAGGGGCCGGATTCGGCGACACAGAAATGCCATTAGGAGTGTATACACGGTCACTCCCTCTTTTAGCCGCTTGATCTTGAGGAGTACCTTGGTCGCTGGCTTCTCGACAAGTAGTCCCTTGGCTCCGAAGGAGTCATGGTGAACTTTGGCAGACTTGGAGTCCCATTGGCGATGTAGAACCAGGTGGCCCGCCAATTCTTCACCGACTTGTTCACAGTATACTCCAAAATACTCTATCTTGATGTCTGTCTTGTCCCCTAGATCCAACCGGATCTGGAAGATAGCGCCATCACAAACGTTCGTCTTGCCCACTTGGGGCTGCGGCTTCACGCAGGCGCGCCAAAAGTTGAAGTGGGGGCGGATGCTGATGAGGCACTTGCAAGACGTGATGAAGATCGCCACATGGAGGATCGAGCTGAGGTTGAGATTGTGCAGCTCCAACACGTTGAAGAAGGGCAGCCCCCGCAAGTTGTGCACGGGCTACGAATGGTCATAGACGGTGGTTGCGGTGGAGAAGCCGCCTCGTCGGGGCGAGGTGCCGAAGCAGCAATTCCTTGTGCAGAGTGCCGTAGGGTCAAAATCGCCAGCAATAGAAGCCTGGTGGAGGTCAACATCGTGGATGCTCACGGTGGACTCCTTGAAGTTCGACGCCATGAAGTCCAGAAGGTCGAGTGTCTCCCACGGGATAACTTCCTCCTTGCAGTCCCAAAGCGGCTCCTTGATTTGGAACTCGAATTGCTCCTCGCCCTTGCTGCAGCGCATCTGAGCGGAGCAAGAGTTGGGTGGTGAGAGCGCGGGATTTGGTGGAAGCCAAAATCTCGAAGCTTGCTAATGCAGTGCGAGGAAGACCCATGCAAGAGCAATGGAGCGCGGTAAAAGGTAAAAATCCCCTCTTTGTTATCCATGACCAAAGACATTGAAGCGTCTGTCACCGATTGTTTGCCATGTGCCCCACTATTTCTCCGAAACATCCCATGACGTGCGAAGATCGAGGAGGTTAATGGGCATGCATGGCAACCGCTGACGTCACACACAATTGGCATGTCTCTTGGTGCTCCTTTGACCAACATTGACTTGTTTCAATTAGACCTGGTGACTCTTAGAGCTCCCGTTTGCTTGGAACGGGCTTAGACCAGTTCAATCTATTCAAGCCCGACCCTGGGGCGTCACGCGCCGTCGTTCGCTTTGATTGAACTTGGACTAACGGAGCACCTTTGGCGGGGACATAGATGCCAGTGCATCACCCTGACGACAATTAGTTCGCCAGAGCAACAACTCTGATAAAACGCAGATTTCAAAGTTGAGCTCTAATAGCTATGCAAATTTCAGGGCACCCTAATGGTGGTTAAATCGCCAGAGCCTCGCTCCGATGACGTCAAACTTTCGGAGCGTAGCTCTAAAGGTACGAGAATAGCTCTGCCTGTTCGGAAAACCATTGGTGGCAACCCACCAAGGGTTCTACAACAGTCTTGGAAAGCTCTCCTGTGAAGGGAATCCATAGTGTCTGCTCCCCTACGAGCGAAAGGTCAGACGACAACAAATTTGACCAAGAAGCATTTTGACTTCAATTTTTGGTTAGGATGAGAGTTCTTAGGTTATCCCTCCCATAGGCTCTTGCTAGCAACATGACCGACTCCTACGCTAGATACCTTGCAGGAGTTCTGTCTGAATTCATGGCGTGCTCAGGATAATTGGTGAGAATAAAGTCAGACGATTAACTTGTTACTCACATAACGGCCGCGGGCTTCTTCGTCCGAGGATAGAGGTTGTTTAGACCTATGAATTACTAATCATCTTATTTCATGAACTTCTTGAGCTCATCAAGGCTAGTCTGCCGATCGACGACAAGGCGCAGGCGCGCTCAGTCCGAAAACGATTCTAAACCTTAGTTTAGATGAAGTATCAACAACTGAGATCTTGAAGAGCTTTGGGGCTACTGACAATTCCATGCCCCAGAGGACAGAAGAAGCCCAACAACCACAGGGTGCCCCAACTTTATTCCTTGGACTCCTCTGGCAATACAGGGCGCATCGCCACCTTGGTGGGCAAGACAAGAACTTTGCTACGTATCTAGCTAGTTCTTCTGTATTTAGGCATATACTAACCGACTTGGGAATCCTATCAACCTAGCCACGACATATAAGGCGTGGCAGTTACCCCCCCCCCCCCTGCGAGGCGAGATCATCAATACAGACAAGCAAGAAGTAGAATATTACCTCGACCGAAGGGCGTGAACTTGGGTAAATCTTCCTCATGTGCACCATCCGGATCTCCGACACCAGCGCTACCCCTAGATGGATATTGTCAGGAAAATACCAGGACAAGATCGGACTTTGACAACGCTCGGTGTTGTGTTACCTCTTGGGCGCATTGGCTCGGAGCCGGATCCGGCTGATGGGTCCAATAGTTTGAGGCTGCTTTGTTGGCGTCATCTAGCAAAGATGGAGTTGAGCGACTTGTGTGGCAATGATGGTGGTGACGAGCGGAATTGGGTCGCGGTATGACCTCTGTCGTTGATCGCTTGTTGGTCTTTTGGGTTGTCCGTGCAATGTTCTTGTCGTGTAGCGGTGAAGTCAGAGCTACAGGTGTTGCGGGCAGCATTGCGGCAACTATGCCTCGAGAAAGGCGGTTTTCTTGTATGACGGTCTCCAGCACAAAGTTTGCAGTTTTCTGATACGAGGCTCATCGTTGAAGTCGGAGCTGCCTTGTCCTCGACGTGTTGAGTCCTATCACTAGTGTTTGTGGCCTGTTGATTGTTTTTTCTTAGTACGGCTTCACACAGTTGTTGTTGTCGGTAACAAAGTTTGAGTCACTTGCTCAAGGAGTGATGATGATGTGTGCTATCTTAGTGGTATTTCTATCCTCGATGGTGTGTATGTGCTGTTTCTGTTGTGTGCTCGGTCGGCTGATGGTGTCCTTGAGACTGTCATGTTCCGTGACGCTCAGCGAGGGCGGGTGTATCGGTTTTAGCCTTGTTTTGGTAATTAACTACGGTCATCTTCATGTACACCTCAACATCTCCCCAAGCCCCAAGTAGACCTAGCATGAGAGCTCATGCATGTGCCATTGCATATCAGCTCAATTGAGCTTGGCATGAATATCCATTGGACTTGGTTACTACCTCATTGTGGAACCACGTGTGTCTTTAGGTACGTGGACGACCCCCGCCAAGGATCTAAGGAACCTCACGAAGTCCGAGAAGAGGAGCTAGAAGGGCACATGGAAGGAGGAGCCCAACAACTGGAAGAAGAAGCGACGCACAGACGACCCCGTGTGCACGACCCCTCTGGACCCCGTGCGCACGAGCTATCCAGAGACTTTCCGGATACCCCGTGCGCACGGCCCCCCTAGACCCCATGCGCACAGGCACCCGCTGGAGCTGCTGACCTCTCTGTGCGCACGGGCCTGTACTGTGCACACGGGACCCCGTGTCCACGGGGGTACTTTAGCTCGTGCGCATGGGCCTGCCCGTGAGCTGAACGGGGAATGCCCCTTTTACCCTTCCACTTTGTCCCTCACCTCCAGCCACCTATATATTCCGTACCTAGGTCATTTGTTAGGGTTAGCAAAGGATATGATATAATTTAGAGAGAGCTTTGCTCATCTACCTCTTCCTTGGATCAAGACCTCCTAAGGGAGAAGGATCCCCATCATAGGATCATCAAGACCTCCTATGGGAGAAGGATCTCTCTAGATCATCAAGACCTCATGTCCTCTTGGATTTGGGATGAACCTTACCATGTATCCTTGTTCCCTTTGATTGTTCATGTACCTCATGGATCTTATGTGTTTGTTAATCTAGTTGATGTGTGGTTGTGCTTGTTCTTGAGTGTTCCTCTTGTGATTTCTCCACATTCCTCCCTGTGTTCTTCGTGGATTTCCCCTCCAATTCGTGAAATATCACCAATTAGGGTCTCCACCCTGCATCATCTTGGATCAGAGCTTAGGTTCTCGCAAATTTGGAGTCTACCTCCTTCATTTTGTAGCCTAATTTTGTTTGTTTTTGTCCCAATTTGAAAATCCCCACCAAAAATAGTCTCACCAATTTTTTTGCCATTTGTTGGTTCTTGTGAGATTTTGTTGTGTTTGATCCACAATTTTGTTGTTTGGCAAGTAGATCTTGGCCTTCCCCATCTCCCTACCATGAAATTCACCCCCAAAATTTCTTTTCCCCTTCAAATCTGTGGTTCAAATCGTGAAATTTAAGCCACCCCTATGCCCACGGCCCCCGAAAAGTCTCTGGACACCCTGTGCGCACGACCCCCCCAGTTGGCACCGCTTCATCGTTTCGGTCATAACTTTCACATCGGGAGTCCGATTTCGTCTTCTTTAGCTCGTTGCATAGCTATTGACATCTACCTTCAATTTAGATAGGTTCCACCACCATTTGACTCCATCAAAATTTTGCCATTTTGCCATCTTTGTTTCCTTTTCGCATACACCACCCACCATACTCTTCGACCACCTTAACCTAATTTTGACCCATTTTGTTGGCAACTCCCACTTGACCCTAATATTGAGTGATCGCTAGGGGAGAGCTCCCATGTGACGATTAGTTCGCCCTGGGAGCAGCTCCCAGCGACCATTTCTGGTCGTTCGCCAGGGTAGGGTGTCAGGGTGACCCTGAGACACATAAGGCCCATTTAAGTGTTTTTTCTAAACTGCCACGTTAAACTTTGAAATAAAAAAATGTCGAGTGATCTAGATATTTTCGGCCATGCTAAACTTTAAAACTGCCATCCTTTATATAAAAAATGTCATATGAACAAAAAAAATGCACAAATTTGTAAAAATGCCATGCTCTGAATAAATATTGAAAATTGCCGTGCTACTTTATAAAACTGACATCCTCTAGAGAAAATATTTTATCTGGATAAGCCCCCAAAAAAACCTGCCATGCAATAAAAAAATGCCATGCCCCTTGTTAATAAGAAAACTGCCATATTATTAGTAATAAAAATGACATGCTCTTAATCATAAAAATTTCATGTTACTAATTATTAAAATGCCATGCTCTTAATAAAAATTTTCATGGGTGCATTGAAAAAGACATGGAAATTGCCATGCTACATATAATAAAAATGCACATGGCAAGTTTAGGGGGAAAAATCACCTCTAAAAATAAAGGATTTTTGTTCTTTCAAACAATGGGAAATTTAGGGATTTTTTTCTTTTTCAAATAAAAAATGAATATAAAAACAAAATAACTTGAATACATAAAAGGTGTTTGAGCGCAAAGTGTTCACAAACACCTCTGTAGCCCAACTAGTGAGTGCGCGTAGCTATACTGCAGGAGGGCATGAGTTCGATCCGCACTTTTTTTGAAGAAAAAAAGTAAAAAGGTCGTTCGCCAGGAGAGCAGTTGCAGTGAACTCTTTTAGGGAGCTGACGTGGTGTCAAATTTGCGCCAAGATCCGTGTGGCCAAATCAGATGGCAGGAAGGGTGTTCGCCAGCATCAGCCTCCAGGTGAACGTTCGCCAAATAGCATTTCCGTTAATACAAACTCATTGAAAAAATAAATAGATTTCAGTGTAAACTTGTCTCCAGAAAGTAAATTGAAGTTTTTCATAACCATGCATTACTTTTTGAAGACGATGCACTAGAACCCTACCTAGATGTAGGATGTGCAATATACTTGATAAATACACCCTGAAGCACCTAAATTTATCATTTTGTACTCCATATAGACCGCCGGAGAGGCCCAATACAAACACACTACGCATTACATTGATTCTTATCCTTTATCAGTGTGCACATGTTATAATCCAATTTGCTTCTGGCTAAGATTAGTGAAACAGTTTCATATTAGCCAGTGGTTGGTCTTATGCACATGCAGGTTCCTTAGACCAGTGGTTAGTGATCTACTATCCTGGTAAAGTATGGAGAATATCGATAATATGCTATCTTTATTCATCATTCAAGTTGTTCGCTGTTCCTCAAATGATGTTTTATTTTGTAAGTTCTGAGATGGGAGGCCTAGTGTGAGCAACGTATAGCACACTTGAGATGAAATTGGTGGAAAAAGTGAGACTTGAAAGTATTAGTTACAACGTGCCATTATACTTCCTAGTATCTGAACAAGACTGCCAGATGGCCTACATTTTAGAAATCAGGCTGGGGTATCTTCATTTCTGACTAGCATGCAAGTGCTATCCTGGCAGGTGATCCTGATCTGCAAGTTCACAGCCATTCTTTCTTCAAAAGCGTAATATGTTGATTCATGCATGTGGCAGGCCACAGAGATGGGATTGCAGATAACAGAAATGCTCTATGAGAAGATAAAGATCAACAAGATAATGTCAAGGATCACTGGAAAGCCTGAAGAGCAGGTAGTCCTCCAGAACTTGTTGCCCATGCTTTTGCCTATCCAACAGCAACAGAAAACTGCATTGTGCTGATTGCTGTTTCTTGTAGATTGACGAGGACACGAAGTTTGACTGTTTCATGAGTCCTTGGGAGGCCAAGGATTATGGAATAATTGACAGCATTATAGATGAGGGGAAACTTGGATTGGTAGCTCCTGTATCGGGAGCTGTGCCACCCCCAAAATCACGTGTGTGGTACTTGTGGAACGCTTCAGGACCAACTAGAAAAATAATGAAAAATCTACCTTCAGAGGAAAAGCTCATTCGAAATGGCAATGGCAGTGTAAGTGGAGCTGATGGAATGCTGAAGGAGGCCTCATCAACTTGAGATATGTCTACCAGCTTACAGCATCACCATGGGTTTAGGATCAAAGATGTGGCTTGCTATACAGGCCAGATCATACAATGTGCAATTTTCAGGGTGCAGGTCTGTATGCCTTGCCGGTACTCGAAGATTGGCTGTAGTGCTGTTTGTATGCTGTATTGTATTATTTTTCCTGTATACGGTTGATTTTTTTTGATCTTGCAGTGCAACCATCATTTTGCAGGAGAATATAGGCCTTGTTTGTTTGGGGTTTTGCTTCTGCTTTTGTAGCTTTTCCATTTTGGCCATAGAAGCTCCTAAATAGGTGCTTTTGGAGCTTATTTGGCTCAAGCCAAAAAAGCTCGAAAAACACCTATTTAGGAGCTTCTATGGCTTTTTTTGGCAAAGTGGAAAAGCTGCAAAAGCAAAAGCAAAAGCCAAAACAAACAGGTAGCACCCCTTGCTTATTTTGCGCCCTTGATGTATACTTGTTTTTGTCATGGGGTACACGTGCATCTCTGGCAGATCCTGTAATTCGCGGTACCGCAATTTTTGTTTAATGGCTACTGTAAAACCATTTTGCGGTACCGCGGAAGGCATGGCAGAGCGGATCCTTCTTACCATACTGCATAATTCACACATAGTAGATAAACATAGTTCTCGCCACCACAGTTCACTGGAAGTTCATCGCACAAACATAAACGTAGTACATAACCTAATCTAAACTGCTCTAGTCCTTGACATGGAGATGAAACTCCATTGTGGAGTTGGAGAGAACGAAGGGGAGCTCGATCTCCTTATTGCCTCGAGCCATGCGGCGGCACCTTTTGCCGCCGTGACTGCCTCATTCGCCTCGGCGAGCTCATGCTGCGGAAGCGCTTGGTGGTCGGCCAAAGGATATCGTCAAGGCGGTTGAACTCCCTCCACGCCCTCTTGACAACCATTGCATGCTTGGTGGTCGGCCAAAGGATGTCGTCGAGGCGGTTGAACTCCCTCCACGTCCTCTGACCGCCATTGCAGGAGAGGGCGCATTACTCCCTCGCCTGCACGCGGTGCCATTCCTCAATCGGGGAGCGTTGAAGCTCTCGGCCTCATCGTCGTGGCAGGCTTGCTTGTGCGGCAGCGAGGCGTCGAGGCCATCTCGGGCGTGGTATTCCCCTCTTGCACGTTGGCTGGATGAAGCTCCTGGTCTCGTTGTTGTGGTGGGCTTGCTTGTGTGGTGGCGAGCCACCGCGGCCCCCTCGGCCACCACGCCGGCGTCCTCCGCTCAACATCGAGGTGGTCGCAGAGGGGTTGTGCGCGCGGAAATCGTCGACCGAAGTTGGTGGATTTGGCGCCAGAAAGAGAGAGAGAGGGATGGAGGGAGGGATGGAGGGAGGGAGATGGAGAGAGAGACCCCAAGGCCGATCTTTCACGATTTGGAGAGGATCCTACGAAGAACATGAGAGGAAAACACAAAAGAAAGACACTCAAATCAACGAGAACAATCACACATGTGCTAGATCCATGAACATAAAGAATGATACAAGATCCAAACGCAACAAAGGACGATACAAGAGGTGGTAGTTCTTCTCCGTGAGGAGGTCTTGAGGGGTCTTCCCGTGAGGGGTCTTCAATCCACTTGGGGGATCTTCTCCGTAGAGGCCGCGGTCTTCGAAGGAGAAAGTATCGAGTGGATGAGCAAAGCTCTATCTCCAAAAATGAGCTATCACATTGCTAACCTTAGAAAGGTGGAGGTGGAGTTGTTTATATAGGCTAGGGGGACGAAGGGGTACATGGGCTTCGGCCCAAAACGCACACGCAGGTGGTTGTCCGGATGATCTGGATGGTGGCCTAGATGATCCGGGTGTCAGGAGTCCGGATGATCCGGGTAGCCGCCCTAATTGTCCGGATGTGTCATAGCCGTCGAGGGGGGGGGGGGGTCCGGATGACCCGGGAGTTGGTCCGGACGTCCGGATGGTTTCGGATGATCCGGGCGTCGGTCCAGATCGCCCAGCTTCGCGGGGAGGCTTGCTGGTCTCGGGTGCCACTTATCCGGATCATTCGGGCCGGGGTCCGGATCGTCCGGGCTGAGGCGGGATCATCCGGACGACGGTTCGAATCGTCTGGGCAAGTGCAGACTTGGTCGTTTTCTTCTCCGTCTTCGCGTATGTCTTTCTCCTTCGATCCTCGTTGCTCCTTAGCTTCTCCATGGCTAAGTCCTTGGTACCTGAGTATGCATAGTGTCTCCGTTTGAGGTAGTGGCCATGTCTCATGTGCATCGAAGGGGGATTGCGAGAGAAGAGATGCCACCTTGGTTTCGAGAGTTCTTGCACGTGCATGAGTCATAGGTCCACTTGGCACTTGGTGAGACGATGGTAGGTCCACGGGGATGACCTTGGGATGCTCTGCATCATCTCCCGCCCTTGGGAAAGATCCGACCTCGGATCGAAATCCTCATCACCATGGTAGGGAGAGAGATCCTTGACGTTGAAGATATCACTCACGTTGTACTTGTCGCGTGGAATGTCGATCTTGTAGGCGTTGTTGTAGCGTTTGAGCACCTTGAAGGGTCCATCATCTCTAGGTAGAAGCTTTGGCTTGTGTTCTGATGCGGAGCATCCCATGTTCATCCCCATGTACACTCCGACTACTCTCCAAACCCCAAGAGGACATACGACGAGACCTCGAAGATATGACATCGGACACAAGGTGAACTCGCTCCTCTCCGAATCGTCACTTTCCACATATGAGACATGGCTACTACCTCAAACATGTGTGTTATGCATGACCAGGAACCAAGAGGAAGACCATGGACAAGATGGCGAGGACACCAAGTGCGAGGAACAAGAGAAGGAGCTACCCGGAGGCTACAGCCGTCGGACGACCGGTCCTTACCGGACGTCCAAACTCCCCTCCAGCGACCGGACGTCCGAACGTCTCTGGAAATCCGGAGCCTGAAGCCCGAGCCAAACGAGCGAACGTCTGACGCCACCGGACGACCGACCACTTTCGGAACTCCGGTACTTCAGCGACCGAGCCAGAATCTACGGAAGTCCGAGGATCACCGGACGTCCGGACCTCTGCGAGCCTCCGGACGACCGACACCTTACAGACGTCTGGTCCCTGGCTGTGTCCAGTTGCGGGCTGAGACCCATGTACCCCTTCACTTTGCCCCCTTTTGTACTACGCCTATAAATAGACCTCTCCCTCCTCCTAGCTAGGGTTAGCAAAGTAGTAGCTCATTAGAGATAGAACTTTGCTCATCTATTACGATCTACTCCACAAGAGAGACCGCGGCCCCTCTTTGGAGAAGATCGACCTTGGATTCAATACCCCCTTTTGGGTGTCCCCATCAAGACCTCCTTTGGAGAAGAACCGGTTACCGTGTATCGTTCCTTGTTGATCGTGGATTATGTATCTCCCTTTGTGTTCATGGATCTAGCACATGTGTGATCATACTTGTTGGTTTGAGTGTTCCTCTTGTGTTTCCCTTTGTGATTTCCCCTCGTGTTTCCCCTCGTGTTCTTCGTGTTCATCGCGGGATCTTCTCCTTTCGTTAAAGATCCGTCTAGGGTTCCACCCTACATCATCTTGGTATCATGAGCCATGTTGATCACGATTTCGGAGCCTCCCCTCTTCGTTTTCTAGCCTAATTCTATTGTGTTCTTCCCCAATTTCGAAAATCCCCACCAAAAATAGCCCCAATTTTTTTTTGTGATTTGTTGGTTTGACGAAGTTTTGTTGGATTTGATCCATGGATTTGCTTGGTTTCAAGTGGATCTAGCATCTCCCCAAGTTTCCCCATCTTTCATCCACGAAATCTCATCAATTTTGACCCCAAAATCATCAAATTTCGCCCAAAATCGCGTCCCGGATCCCAAATCCCGCGTTGACCCCGATACACCAGACGACCGTCACTTTTACGGACGTCCGGAGCCCAGGAACGATTGGACGTCCGCAACCTTCCGGACGACCGGAACCCCCTAACCCGAGCAGAATTTACGGATTTTCGAGCCCTCCGGACGTCTGGCCCCCGGACATCCGTCCTTTTACGGACGTCCGTAACCTGTAGTTTCAGACTTCGGCCGATTCTTGTTTCGGCCATAACTAATTCATCCAAACTCGGATTTTGACGTTCTTTAGCTCGTTTTGAAGCTCTTGACATCCCCCTTCCCACAAAAATACCACCAACATCATTTGACTCCATCAAATTTTTGAAACTTTGGCATCTTTGCCTAGGGCTTCCACCACATCATCCGCTACACCACCACCGACTTCCGCAACCTAACCAATTTTGTTCCCCTTCGCATTAGTGGTTGTTTGAGTTGTGATTTGAGTCTCCTAAGGTGTTTAGGCTACTTAGGGATGGTTGCTTCTTCATCATCCACCACCACTACTACCGTATAGGCTTACCCACCATACACTTCCGCCACATAGACTTAACCCAATTTTGTTTGTGTTGTGAGTTGTGTCTCCTAAGGTGTTTCGGCTACTAAGGGACTATGCTTCCAACTCCGACACTGTGTATAGTCCACCACCCTACCCTCCATTTCCGCAATCCCATTGAGCTTCCGCAACCACCACCGCATCCTGCTACCACCATTTGACATTTGCCTTTGAGATTTTGAGTTCACGGTTTTTTTCCCGTTTCCCAAGGTGTTTCGGCTACTTAGGGACGAGTCTCCATCAAGATCACCGCCACTCATCATCGCCAAGGACGGTAACCTCCATATCATCTTGCCTCTTGGTATCGTGGTATCCCTCCATTGTATATTCCCCTTGCCATTGCATTGATAACCCCCATTTTGCGTCACTTGCCTATCAAGACTAGCCTTTGAGTATTGCCGGCAACATTACTTGTGCACATTAGTGATCATCGATCTACACCTTCCATTGCATACATACCATACCATATAGGTATCATCTTGGTATCATATCATCTCGTGTGCCTCAAGTTTCTTCCCACATATACACAATTGCTATCTTGGTTTGTGCATTGTGCAAAAGTGGCCATAAAGAAAAGAGAATAAGCTTTTAAGCAAAAGAGAAAGAGCAAAGAAGCTTGTAAGCAAGAGACATAGCATCATACCACATTGCATATAAGATTGTCATATACGATCATCTTGGATCATACCACCGGAACAACATACATAGCATACTTGGGATAGAAAGTCGATACATTTTGCATATCATAGGTTGTGCACAAGTGTCCTATCCGCCTATTGAGCAATCGTGCTAGCGTCTCTCTTGAGTTGTGCAACACGAGCGTTTTTCATGGAGTCCACATTTTGTGCTCATTCCTTGGTTGCACGACCCATTTATCTATCTGTGTGTGTGTGTGTTTCCGTGTACCACTTATTGCTATTGGTCTACTTGTTTCACTTGCAAATTTATGAATCTCTTTCAACATTATTGGCTCTTGCTAACATTTTGCATCAAATTTTTGTGCCACTATCCTCACCGAGCTCCACCATAACCCTTATTTTGTGTAGGTGTGAGAAACCGACAAGAATTGGTACCAATTGTGCTATTTCCTTGTTACATCATTGAGTGATCATTGATCCATCTTCAACATCAGTCAAGGTACATTTGGTATAAGTTCTTCTCCTTTCTCCACTCATATTTGCTCGAGTATTGTGATGGATAGGCAAGGCATTTCATCTCCGGTCTTCCACAACAATGACGGCATGAACAACTACATCACCAAAGCGTCAATCTTCGATCTACAACGACAAATGCAAGGCACACAATCAAGATTGCGCGAGCGCATCGAGAACATCTCCATCGACATTCACCACTCCGAAGCAAGGAAAATGGACTACATCGACAAGAAGCTTTCCCACAAAAAGAGGATCAAGATGCAAGGATGGAGGAGATTTGGACCTTGTTGATCAACCGTTCTTCCCCTTCATCATCCTCAAGGCGGCGACGTTCAAGTCACAAGTCTTTGGAGCGCAAAAATAATGCAAGCGCAAGTCATCCATGTCCATATCTCCATGGCGACCACCATCACGTTCGTGATCCACCTTGTCATGAAGGGAAAGTCACCTCCAAGCAACATGTGCACGACAACGACGAACGACATCTACTACGAGCTCAAGTGCGACAACACCAACATTATCATGATGATGCTCACCAAGCGCAAATGCACAAGTCCCAACAAGCCCTACTTCATGCAAGCCCAACCTTCATGAGCATAAGAGAAGACCGCGAGAGAAGCACCACCAAGACGGAGCTACGGCTACACCAAACACTTCAGCATCTTCGCCAAGTGTTCTTGAGGCATCTTCGCCTTCGGATGTACGACATCTTAGCCTACTTCCCATGAGTTCGCCTACATCGGCATCTTCACCAACGAGGCGACCACCTACAAGCGAGGGCAACACTTCCTTCTCCGTCCGCGAGAGAAGCACCACTTCTGGATGACCGGCGACCGGACGACCGGCCACTTCTGGAAATCCGGTACTTCAGTGACCAAGCCAGAATCTACGGAAGTCCGAGGAACACTGGACGTCCGGACCTCTGCGAGCCTTCGGACAACCGACACCTTACGGACGTCCAGTCCCTGGCTGTGTCCAGTTGCGGGCTGAGGCCCATGTACCCCTTCACTTTGCCCCCTTTTGTACTACGAATATAAATAGACCTCTCCCTCCTCCTAGCTAGGGTTAGCAAAGTAGTAGCTCATTAGAGATAGAGCTTTGCTCATCCATTACAGATCTACTCCACGAGAGAGACCACGACCCCTCTTCGGAGAAGATCCACCTTGGATTCAAGGCCCCCTTTTGGGTGGCCCCATCAAGACCTCCTTTGGAGAAGAACCGGTTACCGTGTATCGTCCCTTGTTGATCGTGGATCATGTATCTCCCATTGTGTTCATGGATCTAGCACATGTGTGATCATACTTGTTGGTTTGAGTGTTCCCTTGTGTTTCCCTTTGTGATTTCCCCTCGTGTTTCCCCTTGTGTTCTTCGTGTTCATCGCGGGATCCGCTCCTTTCGTGAAAGATCGGCCGTCTAGGGTTCCACCCTACATCACGTTCATTGGGGAAGCGGTCCTTGGGAAGGTGTAGCCACACAAGATCTCCAATATGGAATACCATAGGTTGCTTGTGGATGTTGAGCTTGGTCGCGAGGCGTTGTACTTGGTGCTCGATGGTGTGCCTTGTATCTTCATGCACCTTCTTGAGATAGCCCGCTCCAGCGCTCGCGTCCATGTTGGTGCGCTATTGTAGTGGTAGAGGTAGAATGTCCAATGGGGACAACAGATTGAAGCCGTAGACGACCTCGAACGGGGACTTGCCGGTAGTAGAGCGTCGTGCTCGATTGTAGGCGTACTCGGGGATGGGTAAACACTCTTCCCACTCCTGGATGTTCTTCTTGATCAACACGCGTATGAGAGTAGATAGTGTCCGGTTTGTGACCTCCGTTTGGCCGTCGGTTTGTGTATGGTATGCTGAAGAGAACAAAAGCTTGATTCCGAGCTTGGCACATAAGGTCTTCCAAAAGTAGCTAAGGAACTCGACGTCGCGGTCCGATATGATAGTCTTGGGCACTCCATGTAGACGCAAGATTTACCTACAAAAAAGATTTGCAACATGTGAAGCATCGTCTATCTTATTGCATGGGATGAAATGAGCCATTTTAGAGAATCAGTCCACAACACCAAACACGGAATCTTTGCCATTTCGAGTTCTAGGCAAACCAAGCACAAAGTCCATACTAATATCTTCCCATGGGTGATATGGAATAGGAAGTGGCATATATAGACCATGGGATTGAGCTTTAGACTTAGCTTTGCGACATGTAGAGCATCGGTTGGCAAAGCGTGAGACGTCGCGGAACATCTTGGGCCAAAAGTAGTTCTTGGAGAGTGTGGCAAATGTCTTGTCGCGTCCAAAGTGTCCCATAAGTCCTCCTCCATGAGATCCTTGCAAAATTAACAAACGAAGAGAAGACTCGCGGATACATAATTTGTTAGCTCTCATAAGATAATCATCTTTGATGTAATATCGTTCCCAAGATGTATGCGTCAAACATTTGGCATAAGGGATAGCAAAAGTAGGATCATGCACATATAACTCTTGTATGTGCTCAAAGCCAATGACATTCAATTCAAGTTGGGTAACAAGCATGCATCTACGGGAAAGCCTTTGAATTACTTGATGACATAAGGGAAAGACTCAATGAATTCACTCCACTTAGCATGACACTTGTTCAACTTATTTTGACCTTTAAGATACTTAAGTGTTTCATGATCCGTGTGAAGAATGAACTCATGAGGGAAGAGATAATGCTCCCAAACATGCAAGACTCTTGCTAAGGCATACAATTCTTTGTCATAGATGGGGTAGTTAAGTTGTGCTCCGGAAAGTTTTCACTAAAGTAAGCGATTGGACGCTTCTCTTGCATCAACACACCTCCTATGCCGTAGCCACTAGCGTCGCAATGTATCTCAAATGGTTTATCAAAGTTTGGCAATGCAAGCAAAGGGGCATGTGTAAGAAAATTCTTAAGCTCATTGAATGCGGTATCTTGAGATGGTCCCCAAACAAATGGTGCATTTTTCTTACTCAAGGCATGCAATGCAAAGGTAAAGCAATGGTGCTAAAATCCTTCACAAAACGACGATAAAATCCAGCTAAACCAAGAAAACTACGCGCTTGTTGCAAGTTTTTTGTTTGGGGCCAAGTTTTAATAGCTTCAATCTTAGATTCATCTCCATGAACACCCTTAGAAGAGACAACAAAACCGAACAAAACTAGCATATCAACACCAAAAAGGCATTTGTCCATATTAGCATAAAGGTGCTCTTTTCTAAGAGTTTGCAAAATGGTTCTAAGATGGGTGACATGATCTTTGCGAGATTTTCTAAAAACAAGAATATCGTCAAAATAGACCACAACAAATACACCAATGTAAGGGCAAAGAACAAAACACATCACACGCATCAAGGTGCCGGGTGCTTCGGATAAACCCATTGGCATGACCAACCATTCATACAAGCCAAACTTGGTTTTGAAAGCGGTTTTCCATTCATCACCTTCTTGGATGCGTATTTGATAGTAGGCACTTTTAAGATCAATTTTAGAGAAAATTGTGGCTCCACTAAGTATCTTCTAGCATGTCCTCAAGGCGAGGAATAGGATATCTATAGCGGACGGTGATAGCATTAGGACGACAATCGGAACACATGTGATATGTACCATCTTTCTTGGGAACTAGGATTACCGGTATGGCACATGGACTTAAACTTTCATGCACATGCCCATTGTCAATGAGTTGTTATACTTGCCGTTGAATCTCCTTGGTTTCCTCGGGGTTGACGCGGTAGGGAGCCTTGTTAGGAAGAGGTGCTCCGGGTATGAGGTCGATGCGGTGTTCGATGCCTCATAGTGGAGGTAGTCTCGGAGGTGGCTCATCGGGAAAAACGTCCTTGAATTCCTGCAATAGAGAAGATAACACTAAATGTAGATGGTGAGAGGTGTTAGTTTTAGGTGCCTCTTCCTTGCACAATAGGACATAGTGCATAGCATTTGATGGGTTCTCACACACTTCTCTCATCTCACTTTTGGTAGCGAATAACACTAAGTTTTTCTTGTCGCTCATCGTGGAGGCACTCAATTTGGGCTTGTGGTGCTCACTCTCTTTTGGGTGGTTCGCTCTCTCATTATTCTCTCCACGATGGTTGGTTGCTTGCTTGTCTGCGATCACTTGACTTGGTGACATAGGTCGTAGCACGTACTCCTTTCCCTTCATCTTGAAGCTATAGTGATTGGTTCGCCCGTTGTGGATGACACCTCGGTCGAATTGCCAAGGTCGTCCAAGTAGGAGGTGGAAAACGGATATAGGAACCACGTCGCATTCCAAAGTGTCTTCATATGCTCCAATCTTGAAGAAACTTGAACCATGTGCTCCACTTGAATAGTTCCAGAGTCACTAAGACATTGGACCATGTAGGGATGATGGTGCTTCATCTTGACCAATTGTAGCTTGGAACATAGCTCTTCACTTGCAAGTTATGGCAACTTCCTCCGTCGATGATGACCTTCACGGACCTTCCATTGATGCCCGCCTTTGTGTGGAAGATATGGCATCTTTGGTCTTCGTGTTGTTGGTGTTGAAGTGTCAAGACCTTGGAGACAACGAGAGCGGGGCTCGAATCATTGTCACAATAGACTTGGTCATATTCATATTCATTAACTTGCCAGTGCATAGCCACATGCTCAATGGCTTCCATTTCCCCTTCACTCATGGAGTCGTATGTGCCATTGTCATTGAGGATCATGGTGCGTTTATTGGTACACTCAAAGGACTTGTGGCCTCGGCCGCCGCATGTGAAGCATTTGATGGAATTTGTCTTGATGGTCTCATCCAGTGGAGTTGTAGATGATGAGGCTCTCGGCTTGAAGTTGATTGTAGTAGGAGGATGACTTGAGGTTGTCGATGTTTTCTTGTAACTTGACTTGTCGCTGGTGCTTGTAGAAGGTTTGGTTGAGGTAGAAGTCGGTGGAGTCATTAAAGCTTGGTTGTAGGGGCCGTAGCTCTTGGAATAGTACTTGGCATACTTGAAGTCATCTTTCACTTGTCACTTCGCTTTGGTAGCTTGATGCACTAGCTCGATGAGGTTGGAGTTAGGTTGGAAGTCGGTGATCTTCTTGATAGGATGATTGAGTCCATTCAAGAAATGTGCCATAGTTTGCTCATCATCTTCCGTGACATTGGCTCGTATCATGGCTATCTCCATTTCCTTGTAGTATTCTTCAATGCTCTGTGTTCCTTTCTTGAGGAGTTGTAGTTGCTTGAAGAGGTCGCGGTTGTAGTATGTTGGCACTTGGCATAAAGCATGCTCTCATGACATCCTTCATTTGATCCCAAGTTGTGATTGGTGGTTCACCTCTTGCTTCTCGACGCTCATTGACTTGCTCCCACCAAATGAGGACATAGTCTTGGAACCCAAGGGATTCCATGGCGATCTTCTTCTCTTCCTCATAGTTGTGCAAACGAAAGATCTTGTCAACCTTCAACGCCCATGAAAGGTACTCTTCGGGGTCATTGATTCCAGAGAACTTGGGCATGGTGAACTTGATCTTGCCGTCGCATTGTTCTTCATTGTGTTGGGGTCAGGGGTGATGACGCCCTTGATGCGGAGGATTGTCGCCCTCTAGTTGCTCTTGGTGTGGAGGATTTACATTGTCTTGTTGCTCTTGACGAACTTGTGGTTCTTGTCTAGCTTGTGCAGGAGCTTGTGGAACTTGTCGGTGCAACCGTGCTTGATAGTTCCTCTCTTGAACTTCGTCGCGAAGTGCTTCTTCTTGCTCACGAGTATGCCGGTTGCGTGTAGCGACAACGCGACTTGTGTCTCTGAGGGCACATTGCGCCTCAAGTGCTTGAGCTTCACGCCGTTGTTGTTGTTGTTCTTGTTGTTGACGTTGTGCTTCGACATCTTGTGCATCTTGGTGTTGGCGCGCCCGCTCTTCCTCTTGGCGGCGTAAGCGTTGCCTTTCTTATGTTTTGCTCGAGGGTAGCTCGATTGTGATGACGCTGATGTTCTTGCTCTACAAGATTCTCTTGAGGATCGGTGCCATGTAGAGGATTGCGGTTTGCTTGATGGTCGTGGCATGCGGCTCGACGAAGAGTGTTCGATGTCGGTGTACTTGAGCCGGAGATGGTGTCGGAGGAATGTAGACTCGAGTGACTTCGTCTTGAATGTGACGAAGAGGTAGAAGAGCGGTTGACCAACAAGGCACAAATCTCGTTCATTCTTGCGTTGCTTTCTTGTTTTTGTTCGTCGAGCTTGTTTTCGAAGTAGTCTCTTGTGCGTTGCTCGTGATGTCGCAAGTCGGTGGCGGGATTGTCGATGCGGTCGCTCAAGGCTTGTTGTTCTTGATGCAAAGCTCTTTGTGCGCCGAAGAGGTGGTTCTTGGTTACATAGGTGTTTGGGTCCTCGTCTTGCTTGATGAAGAGTGGGTTGGTAGAAGTAGTTGCCTATCCATCATTTCAAGTAAATGTGTGAGTGGGAGAAAGAAAAGAACTGTACCAAATGTACCTTGACCGATGTTGAGAATGGATCAAAGATCACTCAATGATGTAACAAGGAAATAGCACAATTGGTACTGTATCTCGTCAATCTCTCACACCTACACAAATAAAGCCTTTTGTGGAGCTTCGTGAGGATGGTGGCATATAATTTGATGCAAATGTTAGCAAGACTCAATAATGTTGAAAAAGATTCGCAAATTAACAAATGCAACAAGTACACCAATAGCAATATGTGGCACATGGAAACACAGACAGATAGATAGATGGGGTTGTGCAACCAAGGAACAAGCCAAAATGTGGAATCCATGAAAAATGCTCTTGTTGCACAATGCTAGAGAGACGCTAGCACGATTGCACAATAGGCAGATACGAGACTTGTGCACAACTTACTAAGCAAAATGCAACGACTTCTATCCTAAGTATGCTATATGTATGGTGTTCCGATGATATGGTCCAAGATGATCGAGTATGACAATCTTAATGTAGTATGATGCTATGGTTCTTGCTTAAAAGCTCTCTGATTATCTTTTGCTTTTGCATAAAAGCTTGTTGGCGCTTTCTCTTTTGAGCTCTTTTGGTGGCCACTTATGCAAGAATTCACAAACCAATGTAGCAACTGTGTATATGCGGTGACAAACTTGTGACAGAAGAGATGACATCAAGATGTTTGTACCACTATGATATGGTATGTATGCAACGGGAAACTATGATCACAAATGTGCACAAGTAACGTTGTCGGCAATACTCAAATGGCTATTCTCGATAGGAAGGTCACGCAAAATGGGCTAAATCTTAGTCTTAGCATCCTTCAGAATCTTCATAGTGATAAATTGATAATAATCCCAAGTGACTCAACAAATATAGCTATGCTCCCCGGCAACGACGCCAGAAAAAGGTCTTGATAACCCACAAGTATAGGGGATCGCAACGTTTACGAGGGTAGAGTATTCAACCCAAATTTATAGATTCGACACAAGGGGAACCAAAGAATATTTGAAGGTATTAGCAGCCGAGTTGTCAATTCAACCACACCTGGAGATTAATTATCTACAACAACGTGATCAGTAGCAAAGTAATATGATAGTTTTGATAATAGTGATAGCAGTAACAGTAACGGTAACAGTGATAGCAGTAGTTTGTAGCAAGTGTAATAGTAACGATAGTAGTAGTAACTTAGCAAGATCTATATAAGATAAATTCGTAGGCATTGGATCGGTGACTTCTTGGATGATATTCATCATGAGACAGTTATAACCTAGAGCGATACGGCACTAGCTCCAGTTCATCAATATAATGTAGGCATGTATTCAGTAAATAGTCATATGTGCTTATGGAAAGAACTTGCATGACATCTTTTATCCTACCCTCCCGTGGCAGCGGGGTCCAATTGGAAACTAAGGGATATTAAGGCCTCCTTTTAATAGAGAACCGGAACAAAGCATTAACACAAAGTGAATACATGAACTCCTCAAACTACGGTCATCACCGGGAGTGGTCCCGACTATTGTCACTCTGGGGTTGCCAGATCATAACACGTAGTGGGTGACTATAACTTGCAAGATCGGATCTAGAACATGGATATAATGGTGATAATATAAACGGTTCAGATCTGAAATCATGGCACCCGACCCAAAGTGACAAGCATTAAGCATGGCAAAGTCATAGCAACATCAATTTTAGAACATAGTGGATACTAGGGATCAGGCCCTAACAAAACTAACTTGATTACATGGTGAATCTCATCCAACTCCTCACCGACCAGCGAGCCTACGGAGGAATTACTCACTCCCGGTGGGGAGAATCATGGAATTAACGATGGAGAAGGGTTGGTGATGACGAAGAACGAAGACCCCCCCTCTCCGGAGCCCCAAACGGATTCCATATCTGGCCTCCCAATGAAGAACAGGAGGTGACGACAGCTCCGTCTCGTGGATCGTGATAATTCTTTCTCCCTAATTTTTTTCTGGAAAAATAGGTATTTATGGAGTTGGAATCAGGGTCTGCGGGGCCACCAGGTAGGGACAACCCACCTGGGCATGTCAGGAGGGGGGGGGGCGCCCTGGTGGGTTGTGCCCATCCAGGTGCCCCCCTCCGGTGGATCTTGGCTCCAGAAATTCTTGTTTATTGTATAAAAATCCTCACAAAGTTTCGTTCCATTCCGAGAACTTTTATTTGTGCACAAAAACAACACCATGGTAGTTTTGCTGAAAATAGCGTAAGTCCGGGGTTAGTTTCATTCAAATCATGCAAATTAGAGTCCAAAACAAGAGGAAAAGCGTTAGGACAAGTAGATACATTGGAGACGTATCAATTCTCGATAGTGGATGTACCGATCACATGACCGAAGATAAAGACATGTTCCGTGAGCTTGCCAAAAATGATGGTCCATGCAAGTATGTAACTTTTGGAGACAACTCTAAGGGTAAGGTACTTGGCCTTGGTAAGGTGGCCATATCCAATGATAGCTCCATTCAAAATGTTATGCTCGTTGACATCGAATCTCTTGGCTACAATCTTCTTTTCGTATCTAGACTAGCCGACTTTGGTTTCAATGTTCTATTTACCGAAGTAGATTGCCAATTGTTTCGTAGAGATAATCATAATATGGTCTTTACCGGCATTCGTAGAGGTGATCTATACATTGTTGATTTCACTAAGAAAGCCCAACATCGTACTTGTTTAATTGCTAAATCTTCTAAAGGATGGTTATGGCATAGAAGGTTAGGTCATGTTGGCATGCGAAATCTTGATAAGCTTATTAAAGGTGATCATATTCTTGGTGTTAAAGATGTTGTATTTAACAAGGATAGACTTTGTAGTGCTTGTCAAGTAGGAAAACAAGTTGGAGGAAGTCATCTTGTGAAGAACATCATGACCACGAGAAGACCACTTGAGCTACTTCACATGGATCTCTTTGGTCCCAATGCTTACAAGAGTCTTGGTGGTAACTCCTTCGGTTTGGTCATTGTTGATGATTTTTCTAAATTTACGTGGGTGTTCTTTCTTGATGAAAACTCGCAGGTCCAAAAGATCTTGAAGAACTTCGCTAGGAAGGCTGAAAATCAATTTGAAGTGAAGATCAAGAAGGTTCGGAGTGATAATGGAACGGAGTTCGAGAATGCCAATGTGGATACCTTTCTTGACGAAGAAGGGATTTCACATGAGTTCTCGCACACCTCAACAAAATGGAGTTGTTGAGAGGAAGAACCGGACACTTACCTAATGGAGAGAACGATGCTTGATGAATACAAAATGCCAAGACACTTTTGTGCGGAAGCGGTTGAGATAGCTCGCCATGCTAATGTTGGTGCAACAAACCCTGGGTTTGTTGCCCAGACTATGCATAGGCACGAGAGCAAGTTTGATGCACCAACCAAGCCAGGATACAAGAAGTCAAGAGATTCGAAGAACCAGCATGCAGCTCAGAGAGACTAAGGCCAAGCCAGAGAGGCAAGATATCGCCAAGAGAAGGGCCTCCCTTGCTGGACAGGCGAGCCCGGAAAGGGGCAAGGCCACCCCCAGAAGCAGACGACCAAAGACACCGCAGAGGCAAAACCGCCTCACCAACCACTCCCGCACAACCCAAGTCGTCCATCAGTGCAGTGTCAAGCCGCATGATGATTAAGTGGTAGCCGTTCGCCACATGGCAGCCATTTCCCATAGAAGAAACCCACATGTGACACCTGTCCTGCGACGTGTCAAGAGAACATGCGTGGAGCTGGCAAGATAGCCCGGCAAGCCTTGCCGGGCAACCAGTGATGTGACACCAAGTGGCGCATTTAATGCGCCTTGTCAGCCCACAGCGTTAGGTATGATAGAACTATTTGCTATCATATCAATGCATAATGACTACTTTGCCATTGTGGTGACCCCTTTAATCTATAAAAGGAGGCCCATGGCAACCGTAGAAAGGGTTGGAAAGTTGATGAACCCCACACCCCAATATGCGCGTAGTTGCTACTACCCTAAGGCACCCCCTGCCAGGCAAGTGTACTATGCTTCACCACCTCCATTCCACCATCAATCCACCAAAGCAGGAGTAGGGTTTTACGCCTTGCGGCGGCCCGAACCTGGGTAAATTGCTTGTGTGCTCCCTGCCGTGCTGCCGTGCACTGGTCTGCTCTTTATGCAACGCGACGTCCCCCTGCCGAACTAGTAAGGGGCCTCCCGGTCCCATAGGTGGCCGCGGATATCCCGCGACAACTATGAATCGACTATATCTTCACAAGCTTCTCGGTAAAACGACATACGAGCTACTCTGTAGCGCCCAAGATGTGATTCTATCCCAATCACGTGATGAATTCATGATTGGGGCACAACCGCATTTCGAGCGCATAGCAAGGTGGATATCATTACAACATACCATGTACTGAATAGATGAGAATACAGATAAAGGTTTACACTCGCCACAAGCTACAACATGAATACATCAATACATCAATACATAGCAATCATCATACATAAGAGCAGGATCCAACTACAGATGGAATCAAACGAAAAATAAGAATGACATCCACCCTGCTAATCCCAGGCTCCTGACCCGGAACCTATCCCTTGATCGAAGAAGAAGAAGAAGTAGAAGAAGAACTCCAAACAGATCAAGCATCGCTCTCACGTTAGACCATCGCATTACCTATACCTACAGTTGTTGTTGTAGTAATCTGTGAGCCACGAGGACTCAGCAATCCCATTACCATGGGTATCAAGACTAGCAAAGCTTAATGGGAATGGAATGGATAAGTGGTGAGGTTGCAGCAAGCACTAAGCATTTGTATGGCGGCTAACTTACGAGTACAAGAATAAGAAGAGAAACTACGCATAACTGTCGCAACTAGTAATGATCACTAAGTGATCCTAAACTACTTACGAGTCAATCATGACCCCACCGTGTTCTCTTCTCTAACTCACTCGAAAAGAGATGGCCACGGTTATGCACCCAGTTGGTGTATTTTAATTCGGGTTTAGTGTCCAGTTCTCTACAACCAAATATTATAAAATTCCAATCTGCCATATAACCGCGGGCATGATTCTCGAAAAGATTAAACCCTGCAGGGGTGCTCCAACTTAATCAATTATAAACTACCACACTCATCCGATGGAACATCCTCACATTATGAAGAACACGATGCTTATGATAAGGAATCTCGATGGACAAGTCACTCGTCAAAGGTACAACTAATCCAACAAGACCTCCCGACGAGCCGACACCCCGATAGGAGCCGCGCGTATCTCGTCTCAGGCCACGACCGGATCGGCTAAGTTTCCCGCTGGCACACCCATTGGTGGCCTCGGCTACTGCCATTTTTGACCAACACTCGTGAGGAGGACAAGCCCTGTTTTTCGATTAATAATCCTCGGGTGCTAGCCGGTCCCTATGAAAGTTTTAGTTGTTATTATGCAAATGGTAAAACTAAAGTTGGGCCTTGCTGGAAGAGTTAAACGTAATCGAATGATCAGGGGGACCCCATAAAACCCCACACATGTTAGGAGCACTCATCAAGTAACATAACATCGGTATGATGAAAACTAAGGCGGCATGAGTGGAACAAAATACCAAGCAAAAGGCCGAGCCTTCCACCCATTACCAAGTATATAGATGCATTTATTAAATAAGAGATATTGTGATATCCCATGATATCCATGTCCCAACATGGAACAACCTGCACTGCACCTGCAACTAGCAACATTATGAAAGGGGCTAAGCAAAGCGCTAACATAGCCAAACAACGGTTTGCTGGGATGATGGAAAGGTTAGAGGCTTATCATGGCAATTTGGGAGGCTTGATAAACAAGTGGTAGGTAGCGCGACATAGCGATAGCATCGAGACAACTAGCAAGCAAAGATAGTAGTGGTATCCAAGGTAATGGTCATCTTGCCGGAAATTCCACTAGGAAGAAGACCGAATCCATGAAGAAGACGAACGGGTGTAGTCGAACGACTCCTCACAATCGCAACGTAACCGGATGTATCGAGAAGAAGAACATCCGGAAAGAAGCAAACAACATGGTAAAAAACCATCACATAAACATGGCATGATGCATAATCAAGTATGACGCATGTCTGGTTTAATGAGTCATGGCATGGCAAAGTGCAACAAACAATACTACAAATTAAGTGGAGCTCAATATGCAATGAGTTGCATATTGATGAAACACCACATTCAAACTTTCAAAAAAAATATTTAGTTCACTCTCATTTATGCTACCCATCAAAAGTAAATGTTGGTTAACATGGAAAGAGGTGAAGCATAAGTAAACTACACATTTAGGCAATTTAAATGAGGCCAGAAACAACACACAACAACTCCATAAAATCCCCATGTGCATATTCGAACTTGGTACTGTTCTGCCTAAACACGATTTAAATGTTGTTAAAAAGGGAAATAAAGTGCACCATGTTAATCTATACATTTTTCCACCCATTTGCATATAAAGTTTATTTAATTCGGAGCTACGGTTATTTAGTTATTAAATAAATCATTTTAGCATGGCATTTAGCAAATTCATTCAAGCAGCAGGTTAAACATGGATGAAAGTTGGATATTATTTAACTACATGAAATTCTAAGCATTTTTACATATATAAGTTGTTTAATTCAGATGCATGGCTTGTGAGTAATTGAATGCATGGACTTGAGAGTTTTTCTACAAATCTGGTAATTCACCGGATAATGCTAAATTCGCAGATCTGAAAAAACCCCACACAGGCCAAAACTAAAAGTGGAGCAGGCCCAAAAGAAGGGAAAAAAGGAGGCGCTGGGGGTGGCCTCACCATTGGCCAAGGCCTGGCTCGGTAGAGGAGGCCGACAACAGTAGGTGGCCTAGGCGGTTCAGGGCGCAGCCAACATGCGGGCAAGTGATTCGAGCTTCTCTGCTCGACCAAGCAAAGCAGGCAGCAGCGGGTGAAGTAGAGGAGCAGCGGTGCGATGCGGGAACTTGGCACGACAGGGCTCGAAACGGAGTCGACGACGGGGATCCGACGGGTACGGGCCGGATCTACCAGCAAGGGCGACGAACAGGCGGTGGCCATGGCACCCTGGAGAAAATTATAGGAGACGGTTTAGAGGGAGAGGGAGGTGATGTGACGGGAGAACAAAGGCAGGAGGGAAGCGACGATGACAGCCTGGAGTCTGGTGGTCACCGACGGTGCGCTCCGGCGAGGTGCTGGTCGGAGACGGCGACGAGGAAGGTCGGGCGAGGCAGCTTGAGCTCCTTGCGGCGGCTGGGCTCGTCCTGTAGGCAAATAGAGAGGGAGGGGAGTCGGGTAAGAGAGAGATCCAGAGGAAGGAGGGGGTGGATGAGAGGTGCGGTGACCTACTGGTGCTCGATGGCGGAGGGAGCTCAGATGGTGCTGCTGCTTGCGGCGGCGTGCGGGAAGCACGGGAGGATGCAGGGGTTGCGGCTCCTGGTTGTTGCGCAGGATTGTTCCTCATGACACGGGCCACGAGGTTGCTGGAGCAGGATCTCGGGCACAGAGGTGCACGGGTGGAGATGGCTGCCTCGGGTGCAGCGGCCGCACGCAGGGAGGCGCATGGCAACTGGGTGACTAGCTGCGAAGAGGGAGGTTGTAATGACCAAACCTCAAAGCATTTGAGTTTCTGTGCTTACCGTGCTAGTCCCTGGATCGACTCACTAGCAAACAAACTATAGATGAATACCAGAGTAACAAGTGCATCATTTATTACAACGTATGACCCAGAATGTATAAAATAAAACAATCTGCATAGCACTAGCACATGGCTAGCTTTATTCAATCAAACAGCGGAAAGTAGTAGAAAATAACGATGAGTCCAATCATAGCCCACTGGCGATGTTGAGTGTAGACTCGCGACCTAACGGTACCTTACTCTTCGTCTGAATATCCTGCAACATGAGACGGTGCAGCCATATAGGTCAATACTTTGAATGTATTGGCAAGTTACACAGGAGTAATAATAAAAGCAGACCTACATGTATATGCATAGTACAACAAAAGGAAGACTTGAGGTTTATTTCACAGAAAGCTGATTTTTCCTCAGAACTACCTAATAGTAAAAATTTAATTAAATTTTGTTACTACAATTAAATACACAAGGTTGAATTGGCAAGTCCAACTCCAACCTACCTATTATTAAGTTCCCTAACAGATTTAGTAACTGTCACATCTGTCAAGATCATCTAACAACTGTAATGGCATAGTCACTCAAATTTGTCCATAACCGGGGATACGACTAATCATGATTGGTTTTAATACTCTTCAGAGTTTTGCACACATTAACCACTAGACTCAACCCGAAGATTGAGATGAAGTCTTTCAGAACTAGTCACCTCCACCCACCGGCAGCCGGTACACCTACTCATATCTACATCAGCTAGCTTGCCTGGGCGAGGATCCCACAACCTACTCAACTAAGCCAGAGCCCATTTAGCTAGTGGTTGCGCTTGGAAGCTACTAGTCAATAAGTCTATCTGATCTTTTTGAACTTGGGCAATTGTCCACTTACATTCAGAGGGTATAAACCATGATGTCCCTGAAACCACCCAACAATACCAATTCCACCGAGAGGTGAATTAAATCCTTAATTACTACTCAATTTGATTATATATATATAATCCTCACATAAACTCAATGTATACACGAACCAACCCCGTCTACTAGCATAGCAAGGCTACAACTACCACGATCTGCATTGACGGGAGATAGCTCAACAACATAGAAAATATATATAGTATTCCTATACATGCATAAATTTATGGTGTGATATATACTACATGCAAATAAAACAATAGGTAAAGGATGATGATTAACATGTAACTTGCCTTGATTTTGGTTCAAAAAGTGACACTCCTGACAATAGCTCGCGTCGCACTACAGACAATCTACACGTTCCACACAATCAACTAATCAATCACCGAAGCTCAAATAAAGCCAAAATAAAACCAACGACAAGAAATCATTTTAAAAATCCAACAACAGCAGCATAAAAGTATGTATAGAACATCTACAATGCACAAGAATCACAACGCAAAAAGAATCACTCAATTTCGTCAAACGGTTTAAAAGTTATGGCCTCCAGAAGGTTTGATTCAAATTCGAACGAATTCAAATTTGGAAAGTGCAAACATGTGAAATTTTGGTTCTATCAAATTCTTCTAGCCATTGTGAGTGCATTGGAAAAAGAATCACCTAAAAAGAGTATATAGACTAAAAGATATAGCTAGTTGAAGTTTAGTTGAAAATCTGAAAATAAAACAAAAAGGAAAAAAAATTGTTCTGGAAATACTGTAGCGGCGCTGTAGCGTTTACCGTAGGGCTGGCCACGTACGCGTGGTTGGCTGAAGGATCTCCTGTGCACGCATGGTCAACGTGTACAGAGGAAAGACAGTGGCGACGCTTCTCCGGCGTGTCTCCGACGAAGGTGAAGGGGCAGGCGGATGCGGCATTCAACGACGGTGGGTTAGGTGGCGTCAAGAGTGACGGGGCGTCCTCGGTTGGCGTCGGTGATGAGCTTGAACGCGGCTGTGCTCCGGCGGCTTCGGTGTGCTCGGTTGCCTCGCGCTGGTGTGATTTCAGCAAAAACAAGGTGTCACAAAGATTCGAGGCGGGGAAGGGAACCAAAGGGGACAACAAAACAGCTGGAGGTGCTCTTACGATGAAGAGGTCGTCCGGCGAAGGCGGCGGCGGGTTGAGCTCCTTGGCGAGATTGGTTTCGCCTGTACCGAGGCATGCAACAAAGGGAAAGATCGGGAAAGGGGTGAGGGGTTCCTCGAGGCATTTTCCCTGCGTGAGATGTGCTGGACATGCACACGGTCGACTAGGGCGCGAGATTGATACTGGCTTGACCTTGGTTGCACGAGTGGTGCGGCACGGGTTCATCCGACCGAAGCTAGGAGAAGAATTGGTGTGGGGCCCGCTAGTCAGTGGCTGTGGTGAGGGAGTGATAGAGCTGGCGCATACCGCTTCGGGAGGCTGAGCTGGGCCGCGGCAAAGTGCGGTGCTGGGCCGCGGGCGGCATGGTTTGGGTGGGCTGCGGCTATGCGGTGGTATGCACAGTTCACGTGTTCTGCATTTTTTTACAAAAGCTACAGAAACAAAATAACTAAATTAAAAACATACACCAGAATAAATCCTAAAAATATATATAGACACATAATAAAATATATACACTAATATATAATACAGGAACACTAGTTCCACCTCTAATGCAATTTTGGAAATTCATTTTTATGCAATAGGCCACAGAAACAACAATAAAACACTTACATAAAATAATTTGGAAGTTTCTAAAAAAATGGCAAAACATATCAGGTGAACTGAAAATAATATTCTCGACGTTATGAACATTTTTAGAATAGGGGAGAAGTCATGCTATCTCCACTCCAATAAATTGCCTTTAGTTGCATAATGAAAAGAATATTTCAGAAAAACAAATAATGCATGGAAAAATATGAGATGCATATGAATGATCTATTAACATCGTAATTTAGGAAAACTGGGATGTTACAAACCTACCCCCCTTAAGATGAATCTCACCCTCGAGATTCGGGCTGGCTAGCAAATAGGTGTGGGTGATCCTGCGTGAGATCTTCCTCTCGTTCTCAGGTAGCTTCGTCCTCTGTATAATGATCCCATTGAACCTTGCATAACTTGATTGTCTTGGTGCGAGTAACTCTCTTCGCTGTCTCCAGAATCTTAACATGCTTCTCCTCATATGTCAAATCACTCTCGAACTGAATTGCCTCAAGTGGCACTGTGTCCCTCAATGGAACATCCATCATCTCTGCATGTCACTTCTTCAATTGGGATACATGAACACATCATGAACTCCTGAAATGATTCTAGCAACTCCAGCTGATAACATACCTCTCCTCTACGCTCCAAGATCTTGTAATGCCCCACAAAACATGGTGCTAACTCACCCTTGATTCCAAATCTCTTAATTCCATGAAGTGGTGAAACTCTAAGATATGCATGGTCTGCTACCTCATATGTCATCTCCTTACGTTTTGCATCTGCATAACTCTTTTGCCTGGACTGTGCTATCTTCAGCCTATCACGAATTAACTTGACCTTCTCCTCAGCATCTCTGATCAAGTCTGGTACAAAGAATTGACGCTCTCCAATCTCATCCCACATCAATGGTGTCCTGCACTTTCTACCATATAATACCTCAAATGGTGCCATCTTCAGACTAGCCTAATAACTGTTATTATATGAGAACTTTGCATAAGATAAATTATCATCCCAACTGGACCTGTAGTCCAAAGCACAAGCTCTCAACATATCCTCCAAAATGTGATTTACCCTCTGTCTGCCCATCTATCTCTGGATGGAAAGCTGCACTGAACTCCAGCCTGGTGCCCAAGGATTCATGCAACTGACGCCAAAACTTTGATGTGAACTGAGTACCACTGGTGCACGTTGGTCCTAAACAAACGATTTTTAACCCCTTTCCGCGATGGCATTTGGAACCGTCGCCAAGTGAGTGTGGGTGATAGGGGGTCCTTCCCACACGACCCAGAAACTGTCGGGGATATGCCCTCCTGGCAGGCACGCTCGGCAAAATGAGAACGTGTGCGACCGACAAGCGCTCAAATACGGAAATACATACAGTAGAGCTAAAAAAATACAATTATACGGTGAAATTGTTTCCGGTCGCAAGTACATCCCACACAGTCAATCCCCACTAAACGTTTCCATTCGTATGTACATCCCACACAGTCGCTCCAAAGAAAACATTTCCGTTCACAGGTACATCACACACAATTTTTCCCATTAAATCGTTTGCGTTATTGAATGTATCACACACGGTCCGTAGAAGAAACTGTGTGGCAAAGGCTGTCCATCACACATAGTTTTTATGTGATAAACGTTTGCGCAAGGTGGCCTAGCACAAACAATTTTCAAGAGAAAGTCGTGTGTGATTGTTCATTGATCCAACTTATTCCTAGAAACTGTGTGCGTTGCGTGAGGTCATCACCCACGGTATTTTTTCAACAACCGTTTGGAATAGCAAAACCCAATTAGCAGGCTAATTCGCCATTAATAGGCTAATTATCCGATTATTCATAATCCATTTATTAATCTAATTGACATTTCATATTAAGCACACAATATATTTTATTTCCATATTAAGGAAGCATAATTTCATAATTGAAATACATCAAAGTACAACATGATATAGCTTCAGCACTCAGCTACCCCATTACACAACTGCACCAGCAACAAGTTCCACATGCAACATGTAGAACCTTTCGAAATTAACATCATAGACGGTATGTAGACAGATGCATATCATCTGGAAAACTGCTGAAGCGGAAGGCGAATATTGAGCCTTCATTCATGTTGAAGGTCTTTGCAACTTTAGGCCAGTGCATGTGGATGATTGACCGTCCGTCCTTCGTCCTCTTCAGGAACACTTCAATATTGAACTGTGGGTGTTGTATAAATACCTTCCTCACCTCCTGACCATAGAGGTGGTTTGAGAGGTAATCATCAGTGAACTGCTTTGGAAAGGCCTGGAAACAAGGATGTGCATAAATATCTTCTCTATATTGGAAATGGGGCAAAGGAATAAAAAAGGCAAGGTATAATAGTTAGTACCATCTTGTAGTGAACTGATGTCTTCCTCATTGTGCAGACAAAGATCTTGTTCTTTTTTGTCGCTAATTTCTTTATCCTAACAATCTTTATGAGTTTCTTGATTTGATTGATATTCATGGACAACTCATTTCCCCATATGCAAAAAGGGTCGAACAGTGGGTCAAAACCTCTGACAGCAGGACCTACATGTGCAAGACCAAATTGTTAAAAACCAAAATATTAGAATTATTCCTGCAATTGCACAATAATGTGCTATTAGAGAACGGACCATGCACGTGCTAACCTTGATTGTAAACCTCAGTGCTTCCCATTATTTCCCTGCAACACATATAAGGCAGTTAGTCATGAGGTTAAGTAAGGGTTCGCATGCTATCAGTAAAATATGTTGATGAAAAATAAGCACATTGCAGATTCATCAGATTAATTCAAGCCACACGAAAAACCCATTTACCCAAACCAAGCATGATTAAGAACTAGGAAATATAGCACTTGTATATGTTTCTCATGTATTAAGTGCAGCCAAATTCGATTTATTCCTCACATGCACAACAATACAAAATTCTACCCACGACAATTGGACATCGCATTGCAGAATTGAACCAAGCAGTTAACTAAACACCACAACAAATGAACCAAACATTAATTGAGCACGACATTGCACAATATAACATACTCCTAATAGAAGATCAGACATTTAACCAAATAGTTAACTACAACCAATTGTAGCAATTGTATTTGTTTCTCATGTATTTACTACAGCCAAATTCAATTTATTCCTCACATGGTATACAATAACAGAATGCACCCACAACTATTGAACATTGCATTGCAGAATTGAACCAAACAGTTAACTAAACACCACTACACAAATGAACCAAACATTAACTGAGCACCACATTGCACAATGTATAACCAAACCAAGCATGCTTGACAACTTGGAAATATAGCAATTGTATTCGTTTCTCATGTATTTTGTAAAGATAAATTCGATTTATTTCTCACATGGAAGACAATACAAAATTGCAGCCTGAAGAATTGAACATCGCATTTGCATAATTGAACCAAACAATTAACTGAAGACGACAACTAATTAACAAAACAATTAATAAGTGAGCACCACACTGCACGACATATAGAACATATACACTAGAGCAACAGATTGCATGGTAAAATTAGATAGCACAATTCACTAGAATTTGTGAAGGAAAGGCAGGAGCAGCACACACAACGGGTAAACCGAGCATGCTTAACCGGCATAGCTAGCAAATGGCAAGGTGTTCCTCCAAGATCCGGGGGTCGGCACGAATGGCAGCCATCGCGACCTCATCCGCGCGTGCGGCCACGATTTGCTTCTCTGCTGCCAAATGCTCCGTGAGATCCTGGCTATACTGCGTACACCATGGCTTAGGGCGGCGCTAATTTGTGGAGGGGTCGGTGATTTGGGTGGAAGGTTTCGCGCTCGCGCTGGCAGTCGAGGCATGTGGGATGTGGAAGGAGGAGGAGGATGGGGGTCGGGTGTGGATTACCTGCCTGGATAGATGAGGTCGAGCAGCGTGAAGGAGGGTCGCCGACGAGGAGGCGGTGCTACAAGCAAGGATTGAAGGTTTCAACTTGGAAAGGAAGGCAGAAAGAGGGAAAATGTGGCTTTTGGTAAGGGGGAGGGGCGGGGAGGTAGATATTTCCGCAGAAGCCGAAAATTTGGAATCGCTTTAGCCAAAAAACTGGCGCGCAAAGTGTCATCAGACACGGTCCCTTATTTAAATTGTGTACGATATGTGGACATCACAAACGATTTAGATAGCTTCACCCGTGTGTGATGAGTTTGAACGTCAAAAGTTTTGGTTCAAATTTTCCATGGTTACAGTGGTCATCCACGTCATTGCATAATTTGGGTACACAAAGGAGACTACAACACACCTACACTTCTTAATCAAGAAAGTTCAACAATTAAATAGAGCTAGCTGACCTAAACATTACCCTTACAAATTAAAGACCGACACTCTTAATTAAACAAAACAAAGAGTACTACTACGACTGGTGCTCGTCGATCTCCGCCGCCGCCTCCATGTCCAGCTCGCGCCCGACGGTCTCCTGGGGAAGGGCCTCCATGGCATCCATCGCACCATACTTGGCAAGCATCTCTCCATCTGCGTCTGCCATCTCTTTGGAGAAGGCCACCACGAGCTGGGCATGGGCGGACGCGATCTGAGCTTGGACGGGCTCCGTCGTCGCAAGGTATGCGGCGGAGGAACGGACGGCTGCTCGAACGCTCTCGGCGATTGCCAGCTCTTGGGCCGTGGGTTGCTGACCGTTGTCGGAGAAGCTTCGTTCGATTTGTGCGGTGACTGCCGGCATCTGGGCATGGGCGGCCTCGACATGGTCGTGGGCGGCCTCCATCAAGGCTAAGGCCGCTGCTACGGAACGGACAACTGCTGTGCCGCTCTCGCAACTTGCTATCCCCGAGGCAGATGTTGCTGCCGCCACCTGAGAAGCAACAACGGTCGTTTGGGCTTCCTTTGCCGCCCGGTTGCAGATTGCGGCCGCGCTCATGCACCTTGTTAGCACGCGGATGGCGGCTGCGGTCGCGCTCTTGCCGGAGTGGGCTACCGAAGTTGCCCTCACGACGCGGGTCCACATGCCCATCTTTCACCAGCAACAATTGAACAGTGAAATGATATTTGGGGAGCGAGCTAGTGTGCTTGAGACGCCGGCTGTGGACTGTAGCCGACGCACCATCTCGCGTAAGCTATAGGCGTACTATACACCGACGGTGCTCCAGGATATTTTGTGCTGCATCTCACAAGGTTGCTGATAATAAACTGTGTGCGATCTACTTGATTTTTCATCTTGATTTAAATTACATAATGGGGTTACAACAACAATGGATGGTGTTTGAATGGCTAGACCTTTTATCTAGAGTGAACATGCAACTATATGTGTGTCGTAAAAGAATTGGAATTATTCAGGGTTCGTTTGAACATTTTATACATTAAATTGGTTTTCTAGCCATTTCAGGTGCATAATTCAAATTTGAACTACATGCACATGCTCCAGTGCATATAAATTGGTTGAAAAATCAAATCTGTGTCCTTGGGTGCATGACTAGGTCCCATGCAAGAAATGGGAATGAATTTCAAACACCAGGGCACCGTTGATTGCCGGCAAAACATTGAGATGCCTGGTTTTTAAATTCTAGTAAATCCAAAACCCGTCTGAAATTCATGAAACTTGGCATGCTATCATGGAGCGGCATCAACATGCCGTGGTAAATTTTTTTGTCCCATTTGGGGGAGGTATGGGTATATGCTTCTCACAAACCAGAGCTTCTCACAACAAGCATGATGGTTTTCGGTAGGGAAAGTCCCACCTTTGGAGACGAAACGATATCCATTGCCTCTTATTGCTTTCAAAATTTTCTGGTGTCAACACAGAATAACAGGAGTGTTGTGTGAATTTTTGTGTTTTTTCGGGGTTGGTTTGGACATTTTTATGCATTAACCGAGTTTTCAATGCATTTATGTGCATAATTCGAATTTGAACTACATGCACATGCTCCAATGCATATAAATTGGTTGAAAAATCAAATCTGTGTCCTTGGGTGCATGCTTAGGTCCCACGCAAGAAATGGGAATGAATTTCAAACACCAGGGCACCGTTGATTACCGGCAAAACATTGAGATGACTGGTTTTTAAATTCTAGTAAATCCAAAACCCATTTGAAATTCATGAAACTTGGCATGCTATCATGGAGCAGCATCAACATGCCGTGGTAAAAATTTTGTCCCATTTGGAGTAGGTTTGGTCATATGCTTCTCACAAACCGCAGCTTCTCACAACAAGCATGATGGTTTTCGATAGGGAATGTCCCACCTTTGGGGACAAAACGATATCCATTGCCTCTTATTGCTTTCAATTTTTTTCTTGTGTTAACATAGAACAACATGAGTGTTGTGTGATTTTTTGTGATTTTTCGGGGTCTGTTTGGACATTTTTATGCATTAACTGAGTTTTCAATGCATTTATGTGCATAATTCAAATTTGAACTACATGTGCATGCTCCAGTGCATATAAATTGGCTGAAAAGTCAAATCTGTGTCCTTGGGTGCATGCTTAGGTCCCATGCAAGAAATGGGAATGAATTTCAAACACCAGGGCACCGTTGATTGCCGACAAAACATTGAGATGCCTGGTTTTTAAATTCTAGTAAATCTATGAAACATGTCTGAAATTCATGAAACATAGAACAAGAGGAGCGTTGTGTGATTTTTTGTGATTTTTCGGTGTTCGTTTGGACATTTTTATGCATTAACTGAGTTTTCAATGCATTTATGTGGATGATTCAAATTTGAACTACATGCACATGCTCCAGTGCATATAAATTGGTTGAAAAATCAAATCTGTGTCCTTGGGTGCATGCTTAGGTCCCATGCAAGAAATGGGAATGAATTTCAAACACCAGGGCACCGTTGATTGCCTGCAAAACATTAAGATGCCTGGTTTTTAAATTCTAGTAAATCCAAAACCCGTCTGAAATTCATGAAACTTGGCATGCTATTATGGAGCGGCATCAACATGCCGTGGTAAAATTTTGTCCCATTTGGGGCCGGTTTGAGTATATGCTTCTCACAAACCAGAGCTTATCACAACAAGCATGATGGTTTTCTGTAGGGAACGTCCCACCTTTGGGGACGAAACGATATCCATTGCCTCTTATCGCTTTCAAATTTTTCTCGTGTCAACATAGAACAACATGACTGTTGTGTGATTTTTTGTGATTTTTCAGGGTTCGTTTGGACATTTGTATGCATTAACTAAGTTTTCAATGCATTTATGTGCATAATTCAAATTTGAACTACATGCACATGCTCCAGTGCATATAAATTGGTTGAAAAATCAAATCTGTGTCCTTGGGTGCATGCTTAGGTCCCATGCAAGAAATGGGAATGAATTTCAAACACCAGGTCACCGTGGATTGCCGGCAAAACATTGAGATGCCTCGTTTTTCAATTCTAGTAAATCCAAAACCCGTCTGAAATTCATGAAACTTGGCATGCTATCATGGAGCGGCATCAACATGCTGTGGTAAATTTTTTGTCCCATTTGGGGCAGGATTGGGTATATGCTTCTCACAAACCGGAGCTTCTCACAACAAGCATGATGGTTTTTGGTAGGGAACGTCCCACCTTTGGGGACGAAATGATATCCACTGCCTCTTATTGCTTCCAAATTTTTTCTCGTGTCAACATAGAACAAAAGGAGTGTTGTGTGATTTTTTATGATTTTTCGGGGTTCGTTTGGACATTTTTATGCATTAACTGAGTTTTCAATGCATTTATGTGCATAATTCAAATTTGAACTACATGCACATGCTCCAGTGCATATAAATTGGTTGAAAAATCAAATCTGTGTCCTTGGGTGCATGCTTAGGTCCCATGCAAGAAATGGGAATGAATTTCAAACACCAGGTCACCGTGGATTGCCGGCAAAACATTGAGATGCCTCGTTTTTCAATTCTAGTAAATCCAAAACCCGTCTGAAATTCATGAAACTTGGCATGCTATCATGGAGCGGCATCAACATGCTGTGGTAAATTTTTTGTCCCATTTGGGGCAGGATTGGGTATATGCTTCTCACAAACCGGAGCTTCTCACAACAAGCATGATGGTTTTTGGTAGGGAACGTCCCACCTTTGGGGACGAAATGATATCCACTGCCTCTTATTGCTTCCAAATTTTTTCTCGTGTCAACATAGAACAAAAGGAGTGTTGTGTGATTTTTTATGATTTTTCGGGGTTCGTTTGGACATTTTTATGCATTAACTGAGTTTTCAATGCATTTATGTGCATAATTCAAATTTGAACTACATGCACATGCTCCAGTGCATATAAATTGGTTGAAAAATCAAATCTCTGTCCTTGGGTGCATGCTTAGGTCCGATGCAAGAAATGGGAATGGATTTCAAACACCAGGGCACCGTTGATTGCCGGCAAAACATTGAGATGCTTCGTTTTTAAATTCTACTAAATCCAAACTCATCTGAAATTCATGAAACTTGGCATGCTTTCATGGAGCGGCATCAACATGCGGTGGTAAATTTTTTTCCCATTTGGGGCAGGTTTGGGTATATGCTTCTCACAAACCAGAGCTTCTCACAACGAGCATCATGGTTTCGGTAGGGAACGTCCCACCTGTGGGGACGAAACGATATCCACTACCTCTTATTGCTTCCAAATTTTTTCTCGTGTCAACATAGAACAACAGGAGTGTTGTGTCAATTTTTGTGATTTTTCGGGGTTCGTTTGGACATTTGTATGCACTAACTGAGTTTTCAATGCATTGATGTGCATAATTCAAATTTGAACTACATGCACATGCTCCAATGCATATAAATTGGTTGAAAAATCAAATCTGTGTCCTTGGGTGCATGCTTAGGTCCCATGCAAGAAATGGGAATGAATTTCAAACACCAGGGCACCGTTGATTGCCGGCAAAACATTGGGATGCCTGGTTTTTAAATTCTAGTGAATCCAAAACTCGTCTGAAATTCATGAAACTTGGCATGCTATCATGGAATGGCACCCGCCATGTTGTGGTATTTTTCGTGTCCATTTTGAGAGAGGGCGCACTCGAATAATGACAGGTAACAAAGGCATTTTGAAAAAATAGCTGCCATTTTAATATCTCAAACGTTTGTATAATTCAAACCGTGTGCGTTTTGTTAACCATTCACGTGACGCCACATGTCTTGGTTTTAATGGCTGTAGGAGGTGTCATGCGGATAGGTGCTTGACCTTGACTGAACGGGAGGCGTGCGAGCGCCGTCCGGTGCGCAGGCTAACCGAGAGGCGTGCAAGCTGTCCTCAAATGCGCAGGCTCACCAAGAAGCGTGTGAGCTGTACGCTATGCAGGCTCACTGGGAAGCGAGCCCTTTGACTTCCATGGCCGCCCGCCTTGCTCGCATCCTCTCCATTAATGGCGCCCAAGCCGCAGTTTAATTCGCTTTTTAAATATAAAACAATCATGACAAACATTTTAGTTAGAAACCCATATGCAAACAAACAGCTTCCCTAGGAAGCCAAATGAAAATGTGCCGAGCAGGATTTCTGCTGCTCTTGATCGCAAACGTTTTAGATAGAACACCCGTACGCAAAGTGAGAGAAGTGCAGGATTTGTGCATCCCTTCAATGCAAACGGTTGTTTTGGATGACCCATGTGCAACCATGTACAAACAATTTGGTAAGATTTGTCAGTCCTTGTAACACTGCAATTTGTCAAAATATGAAGCTAAAAATCACTATCAGTATCTAATTTTTGCAACTAAAATTCAGTAATTAAGCATAGATTTCATTCATAGATTAAGCAGTGATTCTTAATTTATAGAAACAGTTCAACTCGACAGCTGAACCGACCAAACTTTTCCCCAATTGTTGCCAACCACGTACTGAATTAGCTAGTTCAACTATATATACTAGCTAATTTTAAGTACGTTGTACAGTTCCACCACATCTATAGTCAGATGAACTGAACAAAATAGCCCCTAAATACTACTACTACTACTACTGCGGAGGGGAATTGTATTACTTCCGGACGCCTCTCCTCTGCCGAGCGCGCTCAGTAAGAGGCGGAGGAGGAGGAGCCTACTGACGAGCTGGGCAACTGCAATACGGTGCCTGCCGCTGTTGCAGCTTCAGCGACGCTCACCTCGAACGCCCTCTGCCGCTCTAGACAACCCCTCTCGAAGCGGTGGTTCTCCTCATAGATCTCCTGATTCCTCGCCTCTGAGGTGGCGTGTGCCGCGGCCACGGCGGCGGTAAGGCTCTTTGCATGCTCGACGAGGTGCTCCTCCTCCTCTCACAGGAACTTGGTGTAGCACGCAAGGTCGCTAGGCATGTGTGGGCATCCACCTCCGCCTCCGGCCTTCGGGCGGCGGTGGCGGAGCGGGTGATGACCCTGGTGGTCTACGATGGGCTGGCGGCCATGGCGACCGACGATGGGGTGGCGGCCACGACCACCACCTCCCGCCTTCGGGCTGCGGTGGCGGAGCGGGTGATGGCCACAGTGGCCGGCAGTGGGGTGGAGGCCACGACGGCCACCTCCCGCCTTTGGGCCGCGGTGGCGGAGCGCCCGCTGGCCCTAGCTTTTGACGGTGGTGTGGCGGCAACGGCGGCCGGCAACAGCTGCCGACGGGCACCGGCGGCGGAGCGTGTGGTGGGTGTTCCGCGCACACCCAACAGGGACGCCACGCGCACTACACTACGCCGGGGATTGTGCCGCCGCCACGGTGTAACCTCCCAGCTGGAGCTGTCCTCTGATGATGGCGGAGTGGCCGAGAGACGACGACGGACCGGTGGCATTGGGGATTGTGGGAGAAGCAGACGAGATAAGCTACAGGGAGGGAGGGGAAAATGCGACGCAGGACTCACCGACCATGAGGGTTTATATAGCAGGCCGTCAAGCATTGGGATTTTGGGGGATTTCACCGAGTCGGGTGGGAACCTTGCGCGGGAACCTGCGAGGTTGCACGGGAACGGGCTCACCGACGATTCTTTGGCGCCACCGTTTGGCCAAAAGAGCGCCCCCGCGCGCTGCGCAAGCTTGAGCTGTAAGCCGTCTGCGGCAGCGGGGTGACAAGACGTGCGAGAGGAGGAAGAAAGGCCACGCACACATACGGTTAATAAAAAAACGTTTGTGATTTAATTACCTACTATACCACCGTCCTAGTTTATAAGTATGATTTAACTAATAAACTATGAATGCATGTCGCCAAATATTATATAGTTGGATTTGTATTTGAATATAGTTTCCAATTATATAATTTTTAAAACATGCATTAACATTTTGTTGGTTAAATTTGAGGGCAAAGTATGGCACAGAATATAAAGGATACTATAGACTAGACAGAGGTGGTAGCACACGGCCGCTCTCTACGCAGCGATGCAACTGTCGGTCGGCTTGTAGGCGACCATTTCCTGCCTGTTCAACTGCTCTATGTGTGTGGTTGCTTGCGGTTCAGGCGGCTACGGCGCGCTCTGCTCACGTCCCGCCGCACGCGCTCTACTCTTGCGTCCCTCCGGGTGCTCTACCCTCATCCCTCCACGCGCGCTGCCAGTGTTTGGGGCCGGCGCACGATCACGCATGTTCGCGTGCAAGCGGTTGCGTCGGGCGCGGTGCGACGATGCAGTTACCTGCTGTAAAAACTGCCATGCGGACGCGTCGAGAATCCATGCCGCCCGACCTCCTTTTATTCCTGCGGCCATTTACCTTCATCTCTCATCTCACACGACACAATAAGCACACCCACGAGGACACATACAGAGAGGACATCTAGCGGTTCCAATGGCACTCCCCGTGGCTCCAATGGGGCTCCCTGCGGCCGACGACGACAACGGCGGGCAGTTCAGCACGCATCACATAGTGGACACCCACGTGAGGGGGAAGGCCCTCTCGGTGGTGTACACGAACGATCTAGTCTCGGTGGAGAGCTCCATCCAAACTATGGAGCAGTTCCTTGCTGAGGATAAGTACCGAGTGGTCGGCTTCGACCTCGAGTATACCAGCGGTCGTGCCAGGCATGATCAGAAGGTTGCCGTCGCCCAGTTGTGCATGCGACATGACGTCCTCGTCTACCACTACCACCTTGCCACAAGGCCTTGCGAGCGTTTCTCCAGGTTTATCAACAACTCCGACTATAGTTTCACTATGGTGGACACCACCAACGATCTAAAAGCGCTCAAGGTTTTGGACTTGAAATGCCCGAATCTTGTAAACATCCAAAGCCACTACAAGGTCTGAGGTAGCGAAAAAAACAAACTGAACTCCCTGGTTGACCTCGCCTCGGCCATCATCGACCCCTACTACATGAAGATGAAGAATGAGAGCAATAAGGACAGGAACGCCTAGCACAGTGTGTGGCATAAGAGACTGGACGAACAACATGTCAAGTATGCGGCCATGGATGCGTACACAAGCTACGAGATGTGCAGGCGGATCATTGACATGAGGAACTGTCTTCTTCCTGACCCAGACGAGGGATCGAGCCACATAGCAGTGGTGGGAGCATGACAAGAAGTAGATGACTAGACGATCGTTTCTCCTACTTTAGAATGCATGCAATTGTTTATTGAGGTGTGTGCGAATAATCTGTATAGTCACTTATGTAATTGGATGTTTATTTCAGTTATATATATACATGTTATTCTACTGTAGACAGAGCAAATCACACGGCTTATTAGCAGCAATCGTCTGTGTTATTATCGGTCTACACACACATTTCTGATTACGGACCTGTTTGCCGCGTATCACACACACCTTGATCTGGCTGCCTGTTTCTTTTGTGTTGCCTAATCACAAACAGTTCATACGAGTGAACCGTATGCTCTATATCGCACACGCCTTCATCAGGCTGCCCATTTCTTTTGTTCCTCCTCATCGCAAATAGTTCATTGAGCTGAACCGTATGCCCTGCATCACACACAGAACTAAAATCTGAACCGTGTTTGATAGCTCTGCCATCGCAAACGTTTTGCACCTTTTTTGACAGTTCTTTTACACCATCGTTTGCGATTATGGCATCACACACAGTTTTGTCGAAGGGTCTCTGATCATAGTGTCGCATTTGGACCATCCTACAGTAGTGTACCTCTACCAGACACTACCTTCCTTGGAACTCCATGTAGACAAACAATTTTAGACATATAAATCTTTGCTAGCTGAGCACTGGTATAAGCAGTCTTTACCTAGAAGAACTGAACAACTTTAGTCAAACGATCAACAACTGCCCAAATAGAATCATAACCTGACCGATTCCTGGGTAGATCTGTAATAAAATCCATACCAATCTCATCCCACTCCCAATCAGGTATAGATAATGGCTATAACAAACCTGCTGGTCTCTAATGTTCGGCTTTGACTCTCTAGCACACATCACATGTTGCAATATATCCTGCAATTTCCCTCTTTAGTCTAGGCCACCAAAATCTTTCCCTCAAATCCAAATACATCTTAGTATTACCTGGGTGAATAGAATAAGGTGAATCATGCGCCTCATGAAGAATCAACTTCCTGATATCTACATCTTGAGGTACACAAATATGCTTCTCAAACCATATCGCCCCATGTTCATCCTCATGGAAACCTTCTGCCTTACCTTCAGTCATATTCTCTTTTATCACAACAATCTTCTTATCACCCTTTTGAGCTTCTCTGATCCTATCAAGCAAGGTAGGCTTTACCTCCAGTGTTGCCAAATATCCCTTAGGAACCATCAACAACCTGAGATTCCTGAACTGTTCACATAACTCTGGTGGCATATCATCAATAACAATTGCATTAGCATGGCTCCTACAACTCAATGCATCAGCAACAACATTAGCCTTACTAGGATGATACTGCACATTCAAATCATAATCCTTAATAAGCTCCAACCATCTCCTCCACCTGAGGTTCAAATCCTTCTGAGTAAAAATATGCTTCAAGCTCTTATGATCAGTAAATATATCACAATGATTACCAACAAGATAATGCCTCCAAGTTTTCAATGCATGCACAACTGAGGCTAGTTTCAAATCATGTGTAGGATAATTATGCTCATGATTCTTAATCTGGCGTGAAGCATATGAAACAACTTTACCTTCCTGCATCAAAACACTCCCAAGTCCTTGACGAGAAGCATCACAATATACCCGGAAGTCCTTATGTATATCCGTTAGAGTTAAGACTAGTGTTGTAACCAAACACTGCTTCAACTCCTGAAAGATGGCTTCACATATCAGTCCAAACAAATTTCTTCTCCTTCTTCAACAATTCAGTCATAGGCTTTGCAATCTTGGAAAAGTTCTCAATGGACCTCCTGTAATAACCTGCAAGGTCCAAAAAGCTGTGAATCTCTCCAACTGACATGGGTGACTCCCACTCTGTAACTGCAAGAACCTTAGATGGATCAACTGCAACTCCATTACCTGATACAACATGTCCAAGGAATGCTACCTCATCCAGCCAGAACTCACATTTGCTGAACTTGGGCATACAACTGATGTTCCCTCAATTTCTCCAATACCAAACGCAGATGCACCTCATGCTCTTGCTTATTCTTGGAGAACACCAATATATCATCAATGAAAACAACCACAAATTTATCCAAGAACTCCATAAAAACCTTGTTCATCATATGCATGAAGAATGCAGGGGCATTAGTCAATCCAAATGGCATAACAGTATATTCATACAACCCATACCTCGTGGTAAAAGCAGTCTTTGGAATATCTTGTTCACAAATCTTTAATTGATGATAACCAGAACGAAGATCAATCTTTGAAAACATAGTAGCTCCCTCCAACTGGTCAAATAGATCATTTATCATAGGCGAAGGATACTTATTCTTCATGGTTACCTCATTTAGAGAATGATAATCAACACACATCCTCAAGGTCCCATCCTTCTTCTCCACAAACAAAACTGGAGCTCCCCAAGGTGATGAACTTGGGCGAATAAATACCTGTGCCTGCAATTCTCTTATCTGCTCCTTTAGTTCCTCTAACTCATGAGGATGCATTCTATACGGTCTCTTTGCAATTGGTCTAGTGCCTGGTATTAAATCAATAAGAAACTCAATATCTCTATCTGGTGGCATACCTGGCAACTCCTCTAGAAACACACCTGGATAATCCCTCACAACCGGCACCTCTTCCAGGCTACCCCCCTTAAGAGAGTTCACCTATACTTGATTACGCTTATACTTACATACATATTTGATCCTCTTCCCTCCCGGTGCACCGAGAGTAATAGATCGACTGGCACAATCAATACGACATTTATATAACTACAACCAATCCATGCCCAAAATAATATCCAGACCTCATGACTTCAATATAATCAAATCTATAGGAAACTCATGCTTCCCAATAGACAAGGTCAACTGATGATAACCAACAACAGCTATCATCTCAGCTCCTAGGGAACTCACTCTAATAGGCATACTAAGAGTTTTGGTTGGCAAGAATAGATAAGTTATAGATATAATAGGGCTAAAGACTATATATATAAATATATTCTACCATATGCATAATATGATCAAGGCTATATATAAGGCAACAAAACACAACAACGAATAACACCAACAAGCAAACAACAAACAATAAGATAATATTATATATATAGTCGAATAATTTCGACAAGATGTAATTTAACAAACAAACTACCAATCAAGCAAACAACCTAGTATCATCATACCACAAAACTGGGCATAATCAGATACGCTAACAAGATAACATTGCAATATAAAACAAGTATGAATGGTGGTCTCAACACTAGTTCCTACTTAACGGTTCAAGATACTTGAGGGGGTTAACTAATAAACAGTAAGAAGTATAGACAGTTCTATAAAATAAATTTCACTCCTATGGCTTTTCTAATCCATTTTCTAGGGTCACGTCCTACAGTCAACACACTGCTCTGATACCATCTGTAACGACCAAACCTGGAAGGATTTGCGTCTCTGTGCTTACTGTGCTAGTCCCTGGATCGAGTCGCTAGCACACATAGTATAGATGAATACAAGAGTAACAAGTGCATCATTTATTACAACCTATGATCCAGAATGTATAAAATAAAACAATATGCATAGCACATGGCTAGCTTTATTGAATCAAACAGCAGAAAGTAGCAGAAAATAACGTTGAGTCCCATCATAGCCCACTGGCGATGCTGAGTGCAGACTCGCGACCCTAACAGTACCTTACTCTTTGTCTGAATATCCTGCAACATGAGAGTTGCAGCCATATAGGTCAATACTTTGAATGTATTGGCAAGTTACACAGGAGTAGTAATAAAGCAGACCTACATGTATATGAATAGTACAACAAAATGAAGGCTTGGGGTTTATTTTGCAGAAAGCTGATTTTGTCCTCATAACTACCTAAAAGTCAAATTTAATTAAATTTTGTTACTACAATTAAATACACAAGGTTGAATTGGCAAGTCCAACTACAACCCACCCATTATTAAGTCCCCCAACAAATTTATTAAGTGTCACATCTGCCAAGATCATCCAACAACTGCAATGGCATAGTCACTCGAATTTGTCCATAACCGGGAACACGGCTAATCATGATTGGTTTTAATGCTCTTCAGAGTTTTGCACACTTTACCCACTAGGCTCAACCGAAAGATTGAGACGAAGTCTTTCAGAGCTAGTCACCTCCACCCACCGGCAACCGGTACACCTACTCATATCTACATCTGCTAGCTTGCCTGGGCGAGGTTCCCACAACCTACTCAACTAAGCCAGAGCCCATTTAGCTAGTGTTGCACATGGAAGCTACTAGTCACTAAGTCTGTCTGATTTTTTTGTACCTGGGCGGTAGTCCACTTACATTCAGAGGGTATAAACCATGATGTTGTTGAAACCACCCAACAATACCAATTCCGCCCACAGGTGAATTAAATCTTTAATTACTACTCAACTTGATTATATATATAATCCTCACATAAACTCAATGTATACACAAACCAACCCTGTCTAATAGCATAACAAAGCTACAACTACCATGATATGCATTGACGGGAGATAGCTCAACAACATAGCAGAAATATATAGTATTCCTATAGATGCATAAATTTATATTGTGATATTGTCGGATTGCGGGTTCCGACAAACCCTTGAGGTTCGAACACTGGGGTGTGCACGAAGATCTCTCCCTAGCTCGCTCTCGCAATGATATCAAGGACTAGCTCGCCGAACCCAAGGAACAAGAGACACGAGAGTTTATACTGGTTCGGGCCACCGTTGTGGTGTAATACCCTACTCCAATGTGGTGTGGTGGATTGCCTTGTGGGCTAAGGATGAACTAGTGTAGTGGATGAATAGCCTCTCGAGGAGAGGTGTTCTTGAGCTCGATGAGTTGGTGTGCTTGAGGATGGTCCGAATGATCCGTCCTTTGCTATGGTGATGGCTAGCCCTATTTATAGAGGCCCTGGTCCTCTTCCCAAATGTTTAGGCGGGAAGGGATCCCTCAACGGCCAATTTCGAAGGGAGACAACTAGTACAAGTTATCCTGACAAAAGGTGGTCTTCGCTTGCCAAAGGCTATGGTGGTAACCCCGACGTGGGCTCCGCGGTGACCTTCGTCCTGCCATCCTGATGGTCTTGGTCTTGTTGCACCGATAGGGAAACCTTTGCCTGATGCCTCAGGACTCCTCGCCTACGCCTGCTTCCTTAGCACCAAAGAGGAAACTGGCACTCTGCGCCCGCTGGTGCCCGCCTGGCTTCGGTCGTCATGGCTCACGTCTTGCGGACCTCGCGAGGTGCCCCTTGCATAGATATCTCCGCTCCTCGGGAGCCAGCCTAGCGAGGCCGCCCCAGAGGAGGTCTTGGTGTCGTCCACCTCGCGAGGCTTGGCCCCTCACGAGGGTCTTGAGTGGTTGCTGATGAAGATGGGCCGTACCAGGCCGTTGGTGGAGCCACGCCCTGGGCCGCAGGCAAGCAAGTCTGGGTACCCCCGTTCCCAGGACGCCGACAGTAGCCCCCGGGCCCAAGGCGCGCTCGGGCATGGCTTCGAGGCGAAGCTAAAGGGAAAGTGCGGAGCGCCACGGCCCCAAACTACTGTGGCCTCGATTGACGCATGGCAATTTATAGGTCGTGGGCATCTCTGCTTCCCCACGCTGCCTCGGCAACTACCCGACTTGACGAGACCCTGCTGCATGCAGAAGAAAACCATCATTACCTTAGATCATGGAGGTCGGCGGTTGGACTCCCTCTGGCTATAAATGAGGAGTGGGGCAGAGCCCCCGCTGCTCATCCTCTCCTCCACTCCGGTTGCTTCTTCTTCTTCCTCTTTGCTCCTCCATCCTGTTGCGACACCCATGGCACCGACGAAGAGATTCACGACCGCTGAGAAGGGAAGACGCGCCAGGAGGGGCCTGACTCACCACCGCCCAAGCGGGGTCGTGGTCGCCCCCGCAAGTACATGGCGACCCCCGCTGTGGTCCCTCGTGGATGCAGACGAACTTCCTCGGGTCTAGCGCCGTTCCTGGCGGCCGCAGCGGTGTCTCCTCATGCGGCGGGAGCTGCCCGAGATGCGGCAGTCCCGTCCGCGAAGGGAGGCGCACCATGGTCGCCCGACCTCCCCGGCTGCGCTTCCACTCGGCGGAGGTGCTGCCGGAGTTTTTCGTGTGGTCGGAGAACCCGTCTGGCACCTGGCTTCAGCTTCCGCTCCTTTGCCAGCGAGCTTCCAGCCACGGGTCCTGGCGGCCTCTGGCTGCAAGCTGACGGCAACAGCAGCAAGGCTTCATGGGTCGCGGTGGAGGTCTCCGTCACGGGTAACGTAGCCCTAGCCCGTGGCTGGCAGATGTTTGCCCACGCGCGCGGCCTGGGTAGGCGGTTCACCCTCCACTTCAAGTACGACGAAGCCGCGACCCTCTTCATGAGGGTGTTCGGGGAAGACGGTCGCCGCGCCGGGTGCTGCCCTGAAGACATCAAGGGTGATGGAGTGCTCGGCCTTGGTGACGGCCATGCGGAGGACGAGGGCGGCCTTGCCCCTGATGACTGCCGTGGCTCGTTTGGCAACCACAGCTCCTCCTCCGACGAAAGCTCCAGCAGTGGTGGCTACGACCAGCCGCCACTTTGCCGGGCTCGCTTCGAGGACGGTGGCAGGTCGTCCCGTTGCCGCGCACCAGTGAAGCGCGAGGAGGGCTCCGGCTGAGTCTGGGGGGCCGATCCTCGTGAGCATCCGCGCCGTAGGGGCCGCTTTTGCATGTCCTTTCCTTTCCTCCTGCATTTACAAGAAACAAGTATGGGGCCCCGCGAGGGCGTGTAATGAACCGTAGTGCTTATGCTGCTTTGTGCTATGTTTATTGTTCCTGTGTTGTGTTATGGCGTTCGCTCCGGCAAACCCTTGAGGTTCGAACACTGGGGTGCGCACGAAGATCTCTCCCTAGCTCACTCTCGCAACAATCTCAAAGCCAAGCTCGCCGAACCCAAGGAACAAGTGACACAAGAGTTTATACTGGTTTGGGCCACCGTTGTGGTGTAATACCCTATTCCAGTGTGGTGTGGTGGCTTGCCTCGTGGGCTAAGGATGAACTAGTACAGTGGATGAACCACCTCCCGAGGAGAGGTGTTCTTGAGCTCGATGAGCTGGTGTGCTTGAGGATGGACTCAATGATCTGTCCTTCGCTATGGAGGTTGCTAGCCCTATTTATAGAGGCCCTGGTCCTCTTCCCAAATGTTTAGGCGGTAAAGGGATCCCACAATGACCAATTTCAAAGGGAGACAACTAATACAAGTTATCTTGACAAAAGGTGGTCTTCTCCTGCCAAAGGCTCTAGTGGTGACGCCGCTGTGGGCTCCGCGGTGACCTCCGTCCTGCTGGTCTTGGTCTTGTTGCACTGATATGGAAACCTTTGCCTGATGCCTCGGGTCTCATCGCCTACGCCTGCTTCCTTAGCACCAAAGAGGAAACTGGCACCATGCGCCCGCTGGTGCCCGCCTGGCCTTGGTTGTCATGGCTCACATCATGCAGACCTCGCGAGGTGCCCCTTGCATAGATATCTCTGCTCCTCGGGAGCTAGCCTAGCGAGGCCGCCCCAGAGGAGGTCTTGGTGTCGTCCGCCTCGCGAGGCTTGGCCCCTCGCGAGGGTCTTGAGTGGTTGCTAGTGAATATGGGCCGTACCAGGCTATTGGTGGAGCCATGCCCTGGGCCACAGGCAGGCAAGTCTGGGTACCCCCGTTCCCAGGAGGCCGACCGTAGCCCCCAGGCCTAAGGCGCGCTCAGATTCGAGGCGAAGCCAAAGGGCAAGTGCGGAGCGCCGCGGGCCCCAACCGCCTGCGGCCTTGATTGACGCGTGGCGATTGATAGGTCGTGGGTGTCTCCGCTTCCCCATGCTGCCTTGGCAACTGTCCTCGACTAGCAAAAGGCTGGCACGCGTCGCAAGGCTTTCATTGCCTTCCTTCTCCTTGTTCCAGATCCCCTTTCTCTTTCTTGCCCGAGAGACTCCAGATCCACATGAACCCTTCTTCGAGCTTGCAGCCAATGGCGTCTGACAAGGCGAAGGCCACTGACTCGCCTTCCTGGTACGAGCCCGCCTTGAGTGCGCCTAGCGTCTCAGAGAAGAACCTCGCCGCCACGCTCCTGATGACGGTGGACAACACCAACAAGGGGGGAAAGACCACGATTCGGGCCGGCTCCGATGAGGCGGAGCCCTCGGGCAGTAACTTCTACCCATTCTTCATGAATAGCATTGTTGCAGGACTAGTCCAAGGCACACTCAGACTTGGCTTCAAGGCGAAGCCAAAGGGCAAGTGCGGAGCGCCGCGGGACCCAACCGCCTGTGGCCTCGATTGACGCGTGGTGATTGATAGGTCGTGGGCGTCTCCGCTTCCCCACGCTGCCTCGGCAACTGCTCGACTTGACGAGACCCTGCTGCATGCAGAAGAAAACCATAATTACCTTAGATTGTGGAGGCCGGCGGTTGGCCTCCCTCTGGCTATAAATGAGGAGTGAGGAGCCCCCACTGCTCATCATCTCCTCCACTCTGTTTGCTTCTTCTTCCTCCTCTTTGCTCCACAGTCCTGCTGCGACACCCATGGCATCGACGAAGAGATTCACGGCCACGGAGAAGGGGAAGGCGTGCCAGGAGGGGCCTGACTCACCACCGCCCAAGCGGGGTCATGGTCGCCCCCGCAAGCACGCAGTGACCCCCGCTGTGGTCCCTCGTGAGCGCGGACAAACTTCCTCGGGGTCCGGCGCCGTTCCTGGCGGCCGTAGCGGGAGCCGCCCGAGATGCGACAATCCCGTCCATGAAGGGAGGTGCGCCATGGTTGCCCGACCTCCCCGGCCGCGCTTCCACTCGGTGAAGGTGCTGCAGAGTTTGTCATGTGGTCAGAGAACCCGACTTGCACATGGCTTCAGCTTTCGTGCTCCTTTGCCGGTGAGCTGCCGGCCACGGGTCCTAGCGGCTGCTGTAGCAAGGCTTCATGGGTTGCGGTGGAGGTCTCTGTCACGGGTAACATAGCCCTAGACCATGGCTGGCACGTTTGCCCGCGCGCGTGGCCTGGGCAGGCGGTGCACCCTCCACTTCAAGTACGATGGAGCCGTGACCCTATTCGTGAGGGTGTTCGGGGAAGATGGTCGCCACGCCGGGTGCTTCCTTGAAGACAGCGAGGGTGACGGAGTGCTCGGCCTTGGAGATGGCCGTGACAAGGATGAGGGCGGCCTTGCCCTCGGCGACGGCCGCGGCTCGTTTGGCAACGACAGCTCCTCCTCCGATGAAAGCTCCAGCAGTGGTGGCTACGACCAGCTGCCACGTCATTGGGCTCGCTTCGAGGACGGTGACGGGTCGTCCCGTCGCCGCGCCCCGGTGAAGCGCGAGGAGGGCTTTGGCTGAGTCCGAGGGGTCGATCCTCGTGAGCATCCGCGCTGTAGGGGCCGCTTTTGCCTGTCCTTTCCTTTCCTCCTGCATCTACGAGAAACAAGTCTGGGGCCCTGCGAGGGTGTGTAATGAACCGTAGTGCTTATGCTGCTATGTGCTATGTTTATTATTCCTGTGTTGTGTTATGGTGTTCACGCCTCATGTAAGCGTAGATGGGTAACTTAGCTGGATACGCCCAGGGTAGCTTCCTGTCTCGTGAGGGCACGCCCCCTGGCACCTGGTGAGCCCTCCTTGTTGCTGGCTCAGGAGCTGTTGTCCTCGGGAGGCGTCATAGAGCTACATAAATTTTTAGGACGTCCGTCGGGTTCCTTGTCCTTCCTCACGCGAGGCCTCATGATCATGGCCTAGCACACCACGTCGTGGTACCCGTGGGGCACAGACTTAGGGGTGGGGGCGCCAACCGCGAGCTCAATAGAGGGTGCCTCATGAGGGTCAGGGGAGCCGAAGCTCTGGAGAGACAGGGCTTTGGAAAGGCGTGCCCGTGGCTTAGGTTAGCCGAGCGCACGCACACACCTGCCTAGCCCCCGCGCGAGGCACGCGAGGGAGAGCGTCGGGCAACTGCCGCCCTCCCTGGTGCAAAACAAAGAACCGAGCGAGGATGTAGAGAAAAGAAAGGGTTTAATCGAGCAATCGAGAAACGCCAGAACTCCAAATTCCATAAAAAGGGGTGCAAACCAACTACAGAAAGCAAATGAACAGCCGCGTCGGGCACCTAGTCTAGTCTTCTCATCAGTGTGGAGCTAAGTGCTGCCACTAGGACGTGGGAGGGAGCCCCCGAGGCCCGAGGGTGGCACTCCAGACACTCCAGGGCGTGTATAGCCCCACTCATTATTACATGAGAGTGTCACGAGTGGAGACCTTCACAGACACCGGGCCTTGCTTCATGCTTAGAACTTCCGGAGGTGCTGGATGTTCCAGGCTTCTGGATGGGGGTCCAGTTCTGCGTCTCCAGGCGCACGGCGCCAGGCCTAGAGATGCGGGCAATCCTAAACGGGCCCTCCCACATGGGAGAGAGCTTATGAAACCCTTCCATGGAGAGCACCCACCTCAGGACGAGATCGCCCACCTCGAGCATCCTGGAGCGGACGCTGCGGCAGTGGTACCGTTGCGGCACCTGCTAGTATCTTGCCGCCCAGAGCGAGGCTTGATAGCGGCGCTCCTCCCCCAGCATGAGGTCCATCCCCCGCATGGCGTCCTGACGTGCCTCATCGAATTCTAGGACCCGAGCGGAGTGATGCTTGACCTTGTGAGGGAGAACCGCTTCTGCTCCGTAGACGAGGAAGAACGGGGTCTCGCATGTTGGCTTGGTGGCGGCGGTGCGGATGGACCACAACACAGATTGGAGCTCGTGGTGCCAGCCCCTGCCACAGGCCTCGAGCTTCTTCTTGAAGGTCCTAGTCTTGAGGCCTCTCAAGACCTCCGCGTTGGCACGCTCAGCTTGGCCATTGCTCCTGGGGTGTGCCACCGAAGCGTAGCAGATCTGCGTCCAAGGTTAGCATAATATGTCTTGAAGAGATTGCTAGTGAACTGTGAGCCGTTGTCAGTGTTGATGCGGTTAGGGACCCCAAACCGGCTCACGGGGCCCTTGATGAACTAAACTACCGACCCAGCTGGGATGGTGCGGACGGTTTCCACCTCTGCCCAATTGGTGAACTTGTCGATGGCGACGTAGAGGTAGCGGTAGCCCCCGAGCACTCGAGGGAACCGACCCAGGATATCCAGCCCCCAGACCGCGAGCGGCCACGTGAGTGGGATAGTCTGGAGGCCCTGGGCCGGCTAGTGGATTTGCTTGGCATGGAACTGGCAGGCCTCGCAGGACCTTACCAGCTCGGTTGCGTCGTTGAGTGCCGTGGGCCAATAGAACCCGCTGCAGAATGCCCTGCCAACTAGGGTGCGCGATGACGAGTGATGCCCGCAGTCCCCGCTGTGTATGTAAGCTAGCATCTCGCTCCCCTGCTTCCTGGAGATGCATCGCAAAGAAACATCGTTTGGTCGTTTTCTGTGCAACTCACCGTCCTGGATGCAATATGATGTAGCCTGCCGGGCCACACGCTCCGCGTCCTCCTCTTTCTCCGGCAGTGTCCCCCACAGCAGGTACGCCTTGAATTCTTCAGTCCAGCACCCCTCCCGAGTCTCAAGCGCAAGGAGCAGGCATGCTCCTGAGGTCGGGCCGCAGGCGGGAGCTCCTGAGGCTGGTGGTGGGGGGAGCTCCTCCTGAGGTGGCGTAGGCTCCGCAACCGGTGGGGCCACTGAAGGCTTAAAGAGCCACCCCTTGAAGACGCCAGGCTCCTGGGGCTGTCGCCTTGACGCCCTCTTGGTGATATCATCCACTTCCTTGTTTGTGCCGCGGGGCACATGCTGCAGTTCTAGGCCCAAGAATTGCTTCTCCATTTTGCGTACCTCCGCGCGGTATGCCTCCATGTGCTTTTCCTTTGGTTCATACACCTTGTTGGAGAAGTTGAGAAGGAGCTGGGAGTCTCCCTTGATGGTGAGGTGCTTCACCTCAAGGCCGCCGCAGCCTTGAGGCCGGCGATCAAACCTTCGTACTCCGCGATGTTGTTGGAGACCTTCTCACCCCGCTGGAAGCAGAGTTGCATGGCGTAGTAGAGTTTGTCTTGGGTGGGTGAGATGAGCAGGGCTCCAGCCCCCGTGCCCTAGCGTGCGAAAGCACCATCGAAGTACATGACCTAGCCATCTGGCGCTTCACTTCCTGGCGAGAGGGATCGGTTCTAGCCTGCTTCAGGTTCTGGAGCGTCGGTCCATTCTGCCATGAAGTCGGTGAGGGCAGCCCCTTGATGACCCTGGTTGTGCTGAACTCCAACTGAAACGCCTGCAGCTCGATGTTCCACTCGGCGACTCTTCCCGTTGCGTTGGGGCTCCGGAGCACCCTCTCCAGTGGGTAGGCCGAGACGACCTTAATTGGGTGGCCTTAGAAATAATGACGTAGCTTGCCTGAGGCCACCAGGAGCGCGAGCAGAAGCTTCTGTGGCATGGGGTATTGTGCCCTTGCGTCTCGTAGTACCGTGCTAATGAAGTAGACCGGGTGCTTGACGAGGGCAGGAGCATCGGTGGAGCCTGTCGCCTCCGGAGGTCGTGGTGCCTCCTGAGGCAGGGACCTCAGGAGCTCGGTTGCCCACTATAGCCTCCGCAGGCCCGGAGACGCCGTCTTGTGGGGTCTGATCGTCCGCGGGCGTCGTCATGGCTTTAGTGGCGCCGTCTTGGCGCTGCACCGTCCCGGCTGAAGGTGCAACATTACGTGGCACATCCTTGGCCTGGCACTCCTCCTGGATAGCCACCAATGCCGCACTGGCTGAGTGGGGCGTGGCCTCCAGGTAGAGCACTAGGGGCTCGAGGGGTCGAGGCATGACCATCACCGGAGGGCTGGTCAAATATCTCTTGAGGTCTCGAAACGCTAGGTTGGCCTCTAGGGTCCACTCGAACGGGCCCTTCTTCTTCGTCAACTTAAAAAATGGCAGGGCGCGTTCTCCCAGCTTGGAGATGAAGCGCCCCAACGAGGTCATGCAGCCCGCGAGCTTCTGCATTTCCTTGAGAGTTTGGGACAGGCTCATGTCCTCTAACGCCTTAACCTTCTCCGGGTTTGCCTCGATCCCCCTATGCGACATAAGGAAACCCAGCAGCTTGCTCGAAGGGACACCAAACACGCACTTCTATGGATTGAGCCGCAGGTCCACCTGGCGTAGGCTGGCAAAAGTCTCCTCCAAGTCTTGTATGAGGGTCCTCGCCTCCCGAGATTTTACCATGATGTCGTCAACGTAGGCCTCAGCGTTCCTCCCGAGCTGCTGGCCCAGGGCGATGTGCATCAGCCACTGGAAGGTTGCCCCAGCATTGTGCAGTCCGAACGGCATGCAGGTGTAGCAGTATACCCTGCACGGGGTCAGGAAGGTCGTCTTCTCCACGTCCTCCACCGCCATCTTGATCTGGTGATAACTTGAGAAGGCATCTAGAAAACACAACAGGTCGCACTCAGCGGTGGAGTCGATGGTCTGGTCGATGCGAGGAAGTGGGAACGGGTCTTGAGGGCAGGCTTTGTTGAGGTTGGTGAAGTCGACGCACATACATTCCTTCCCGCCTTTCTTGGGCACAACAACGGGGTTCGCCAGCTACTCTGGGTACTGGACCTCGTGGATGACACCCGCAGCTTGTAGCTTGTGGGTTTCCTGGACGATGAAGGACTGCTTCTCCGTGGGTTGTCGTCGCGCCTTCTGCTTCACAGGGCGCACATTGGGGCACACCCTTAAGTGATGCTCGATTACCCCCCTTGAGACCCTGTGTTGAGGAACGTGGTAATTTAAAAAAATTTCCTACGCACACACAGGATCATGGTGATGCATAGCAACGAGAGGGGAGAGTGTGTCCACATACCCTCGTAGACCGAAAGCGGAAGTGTTAGCACAACGCGGTTGATGTAGTCATACGTCTTCACGATCTGACCGATCCAAGTACTGAATGTACGACACCTCCGAGTTCAGCACACGTTCAGCTCGATGACGTCCCACGAACTCCGATCCAGCAGAGCTTCGAGGGAGAGTTCCGTCAGCACGACTGCGTGATGACGGTGATGATGATGCTACCGATGCAGGGCTTCGCCTAAGCACCGCTACGATATGATCGAGGTGGATTATGGTGGAGGGGGGCACCACACACGGCTGGGAGAGATCAACAGATCAACTTGTGTGTCTAGAGGTGCCTCCTGCCCTCGTATATAAAGGAGGGAGGGAGAGGACGACCCTAGAGGGGGCGCGCCAAGTGTGGGGAGTCCTACTAGGACTCCCAAGTCCTAGTAGGATCCCCTTTCCTTTTCGGAGTAGGAGAGAAGGAAAGAGGGGGAGAGGGAAAAGGAAAAAGGGGGCTGCACCCCTTGTCCAATTCGGACCAGAGGGGGGGTTCGTGCCTCCTTCCTTTTGGCCTCTCTCCTCTATTCCCGTATGGCCCAATAAGGCCCAATACTTTTCCCGGTGAATTCCCATAACTCCCCGGTACTCTGAAAATACCCGAATCACTCGGAACCTTTCCGATGTCCGAATATAGCCGTCCAATATATCGATCTTAACGTCTCGACAATTTCGAGACTCCTCGTCGTGTCCCCGATCTCATCCGGGACTCTGAACTACCTTCGGTACATCAGATCACATAAACTCATAATACAATCGTCACCGAAACTTTAATCGTGCGGACCCTACGGGTTCGAGAACTATGTAGACATGACCGAGACACGTCTCCGGCCAATAACCAATAGCGGAACCTAGATGCTCATATTGGCTCCCACATATTCTATGAAGATCTTTATCGGTCAAACCGCATAACAACACATGTTGTTCCCTTTGTCATCGGTATGTTACTTGCCCGAGATTCAATCGTCTGTATCTCAATACCTAGTTCAATCTCGTTACTGGCAAGTCTCTTTACTCGTTTTCTAATACATCACCCGGTAACTAACTCATTAGTTACAATGCTTGCAAGGCTTATAGTGATGTGCATTACCGAGTGGGCCCCGAGATACCTCTCCAACAATTGGAGTGACAAATCCTAATCTCGAAATACGCCAACCCAACAAGTACCTTTGGTGACACCTGTAGAGCACCTTTATAATCACCCAGTTACGTTGTGACGTTTGGTAGCACACAAAGTGTTCCTCCGGTAAACGGGAGTTGCATAATCTCATAGTCATAGGAACATGTATAAGTCATGAATAAAGCAATAGCAACATACTAAATGATCAAGTGCTAAGCTAACGGAATGGGTCAAGTCAATCACATCATTCTCCTAATGATGTGATCCCGTTAATCAAATGACAACTCATGTCCATGGCTAGGAAACTCAACCATCTTCGATTAACGAGCTAGTCAAGTAGAGGCATACTAGTGACACTCTGTTTGTCTATGTATTCACACATGTATTATGTTTCTGGTTAATACAATTCTAGCATGAATAATAAACATTTATCATGAAATATGGAAATAAATAATAACTTTATTATTGCCTCTATGGCATATTTCCTTCAGTCTCCCACTTGCACTAGAGTTAATAATCTAGATCACATCGCCATGTGATTTAACATCAATAGTTTACATCACCATGTGATTAACACCCATAGTTCACATCGTCACGTGATCAACACCCAAAGGGTTTACTAGAGTCAATAATCTAGTTCACATCGCTATGTGATTAACATCCAAAGAGTACTAAGGTGTGATCATGTTTTGCTTGTGAGAGAAGTTTAGTCAACAGGCCTCCCACATTCAGATCCGTATGTATTTTGCAAATTTCTATGTCAACAATGCTCTGCACGGAGCTACTCGAGCTAATTGCTCCCACTTTCAATATGTATCTAGATCGATACTTAGAGTCATCCAGATCGGTGTCAAAGCTTGAATCGACGTAACTCTTTACGATGAACCTTTTGTCACCTCCATAATCGAGAAACATATCCTTATTTCACTAAGGATAATTTTGACCGCTGTCCAGTGATCTACTCCTAGATCACTATTGTACTCCCTTGCCAAAAACAGTGTAGGGTATACAATAGAACCTATGGCTGAGGCATAGGGAATGACTTTCATTCTCTTTCTATCTTCTGCCGTGGTCAGGCTTTGAGTCTTACTCAATTTCACACCTTGTAACACAGGAAAGAACTCTTTCTTTGACTGTTCCATTTTGAACTACTTCAAAATCTTGTCAAGGTATGTACTCATTGAAAAACTTATCAAGCATCTTGATCTATCTCTATAGATCTTGATGCTCAATATGTAAGCAGCTTCACCGAGGTCTTTCTTTGAAAAACTCCTTTCAAACACTCCTTTATGCTTTGCAGAATAATTCTACATTATTTCCGATCAACAATATGTCATTCACATATACTTATCAGAAATGCTGTAGTGCTCCCACTCACTTTCTTGTAAATACAGGCTTCACCGCAAGTCTGTATAAAACTATATGCTTTGATCAACTTATCAAAGCGTATATTCCAACTCTGAGATGCTTGCACCAGTCCATAGATGGATCGCTGGAGCTTGCATATTTTGTTAGCACCTTTAGGATTGACAAAACCTTCTGGTTGCATCATATACAACTCTTTCTTTAATAAATCCTTTAAGGAATGCATTTTTGTTTATCCATTTGCCAGATTTCATAAAATGCGGCAATTTGCTAACATGACTCGGACAGACTTAAGCATCGATACGAGTGAGAAAATCTCATCATAGTCAACACCTTGAACTTTGTCAAAAACCTTTTTTGACAAGTCTAGCTTTGTAGATAGTAACACTACTATCAGCGTCCGTCTTCCTCTTGAAGATCCATTTATTTTCTATGGCTTGCCGATCATCGGGCAAGTCAACCAAAGTCCACACTTTGTTCTCATACATGGATCCCATCTCAGATTTCATGGCCTCAAGCCATTTCATGGAATCTGGGCTCATCGTCGCTTCCTCATAGTTCGTACGTTTGTCATGGTCAAGTAACATGAACTCCAGATTAGGATTACCGTACCACTCTGGTGCGGAACATACTCTGGTTGACCTACGAGGTTCGGTAGTAAGTTGATCCGAAGATTTCATGATCATCATCATTAACTTCCTCACTAATTGGTGTAAGCATCACTGGAACTGATTTCAGTGATGAACTACTTTCTAATTCGGGAGAAGGTACAATTACCTTATCAAGTTCTACTTTCCTCCCACTCACTTCTTTCGAGAGAAACTCCTTCTCTAGAAAGGATCTATTTTTAGCAACGAATATCTTGCCTTCAGATCTGTGATAGAAGGTGTACCCAACAGTAACTTTTGGGTATCCTATGAAGACGCATTTTTCCGATTTGGGTTTGAGCTTATCAGGATGAAACTTTTCACATAAGCATCGCAACCCCAAACTTTAAGAAATGACAACACTGGTTTCTTGCCAAACCACAGTTCATATGGTGTCGTCTCAACGGATTTAGATGGTGCCCTATTTAACGTGAATGCACCTATCTCTAATGCATAACCCCGAAACGATAGTGGTAAATTGGTAAGAGACATCATAGATTGCACCATATCTAATAAAGTACGGTTACGATGTTCGGACACACCATTACGCTGTGGTGTTCCGGGTGGCGTGAGTTGCGAAACTATTCCGCATTGTTTCAAATGAAGACTAAACTCGCAACTCAAATATTCTCCTCCATGATCAGATCGTAGAAACTTTATTTTCTTGTTACGATGATTTTCCACTTCACTCTGAAATTCTTTGAACTTTTCAAATGTTCCAGACTTATGTTTCTTCAAGTAGATATACCCATATCTGCTCAAATTATCTGTGAAGGTCAGAAAATCAAAAATTATAGATACGAGCCTCGACACTCATCGGACCTCATACATCAGTATGTATTATATCCAATAAGTCAGTTGCTCACTCCATTGTTCTGGAGAACGGAGTCTTAGTCATCTTTGCCCATGAGGCATGGTTCGCAAGCATCTACTGATTCATTAATCAAGTGATTCCAAAAGCCCATCAGCATGGATTTTCTTCATGCGCTTTACACCAATATGACCTAAACGGCAGTGCCACAAATAAGTTGCACTATCATTATTAACTTTGCATCTTTTGGCTTCAATATTATGAATGTGTGTATCACTATGATCGAGATCCAACAAACCATTTTATTGGGTGTATAACCATAGAAGGTTTTGTTCATGTAAACAGAATAACAATTATTCTCTAACTTAAATGAATAACCGTATTGTAATAAACATGATCAAATCATATTCTTGCTCAACGCAAACACCAAATAACATTTATTTAGGTTCAACACTAATCCCGAAAGTGTAGGGAGTGTGCGATGATGATCATGTCATTCTTGGAACTACTTCCTACACACATCATCACTTCACCCTTAACTAGTCTCTGTTCATTCTGCAACTCCTGTTTCAAGTTACTACTCTTAGCAACTGAACTAGTATCAAATACCGAGGAGTTGCTATAAACACTAGTAAAGTACACATCAATAGCATGTATATCCAATATACCTTTGTTCACCTCGCCATCCTTCTTATCCGCTAAATCTTGGGGCAGTTCCGCTTCTAGTGACCAGTCCCTTTGTAGTAGAAGCACTCAGTCTCAGGCTTAGGTCCAGACTTGGGCTTCTTCGCTTGAGAAGCAACTTGCTTGCCGTTCTTCTTGAAGTTCCCCTTCTTCCCTTTGCCCTTTTCTTGAAACTAGTGGTCTTTGTCAACCATCAACACTTGATGCTTTTCTTGATTTCTACCTTCGTCGATTTCAGCATCACGAAGAGCTTGGGAATTACTTTTGTCATCCCTTGCATATTATAGTTCATCACTAAGTTCTAGTAACTCGGTGATAGTGACTAGAGAACTTTGTCAATTACTCTCTTATCCGGAAGATTAACTCCCACTTGATTCAAGTAATTGTAGTACTCAGACAATTTGAGCACATGCTCATTGGTTGAGCTATTCTCCTCCATCTTGTAGGCAAAGTACCGTCAGAGGTCTCATACCTCTCGACACGGGCATGAGTATGAAATACCAATTTCAACTCTTGGAACATCTTATATGCTCCATGGTGTTCAAAACGTCTTTGAAGCCCCAATTCTAAGCCATTAAGCATGGTGCACTAAACTATCAAGTAGTCATCATATTGAGCTAGCCAAACGTTCATAACGTCTGCATCTGCTCCTGCAATAGGTCTGTCACGTAGCGGTGCATCAAGGACATAATTCTTCTGTGCAGCAATGAGGATAATCCTCAGATCACGGTTCCAATCCACATCATTGCTACTAACATTTTTCAACATAGTTTTTCTCTAGGAACACAATAAACGGGGAGCAACATCGCGAGCTATTGATCTAGAACATAGATATGCTAATACTAACAGGACTAAGTTCATGATAAATTAAAGTTCAATTAATCATATTACTTAAGAACTCCCACTTAGATAGACATCCCTCTAATCATCTAAGTGATCACGTGATCCAAATCAACTAAACCATGTCCGATCATCACGTGAGATGGAGTAGTTTTCAATGGTGAACATCGCTATGTTGATCATATCTTCTATATGATTCACGCTCGACCTTTCGGTCTCAGTGTTCCGAGGCCATATCTGCATATGCTAGGCTTGTCAAGTTTAACCTGAGTATTCCGTGTGTGCAACTATTTTGCACCCATTGTATTTGAACGTAGAGCCTATCACACCCGATCATCACATGGTGTCTCAGCACGAAGAACTTTCGCAACGGTGTATACTCAGGGAGAACACTTATACCTTGAAATTTAGTGAGAGATCATCTTATAAAGCTACCGCCGAACTAAGCAAAATAAGATGTATAAAAGATAACATCACATGCAATCATAATATGTGACATGATATGGCCATCATCACCTTGTGCCTTTGATCTCCATCTCCAAAGCATCGTCATGATCTCCATCGTCACCGGCATGACACCATGATCTCCATCATCTTGATCTATATCAATGTATCGTCACATGGTCGTCTCGCCAACTATTGCTCTTGCAACTATTGCTATCACATAGCGATAAAGTAAAGCAATTATTTGACGCTTGCATCTTATGCAATAGAAAAACAACCATAAGGCTTTTGCCAGTTGCCGATAACTTCAACAAAACATGATCATCTCATACATCAACTTATATCTCATCACGTCTTGACCATATCACATCACAACATGCGCTGCAAAAACAAGTTAGACGTCCTCTACTTTGTTGTTGCAAGTTTTACGTGGCTGCTACGGCCTGAGCAAGAACCAATCTTACCTACGCATCAAAACCACAATGATAGTTTGTCAAGTTAGTGTTGTTTTAACCTTCTCAAGGACCGGGCGTAGCCACACTTGGTTCAACTAAAGTTGGAGAAACTGACACCCGCCAGCCACCTATGTGCAAAGCACGTCGGTAGAACCAGTCTCGCGTAAGCGTACGCGTAATGTCGGTCCGGGCTCCTTCATCCAACAATACCGCCGAACCAAAGTATGATATGTTGGTAAGCAGTATGACTTGTATCGTCCACAACTCACTTGTGTTCTACTCGTGCATATAACATCTACGCATAAAACCTGGCTCGGATGCCACTGTTGAGGAATGTAGTAATTTCAAAAATTTCCTATGCACACACAAGATCATGGTGATGCATAGCAAGGAGAGGGGAGAGTGTGTCCACGTACCCTCGTAGACCGAAAGCGGAAGCGTTAGCACAACGCGGTTGATGTAGTCGTACGTCTTCACGATCCGACCGATCCAAGTACCGAACGTACGACACCTCCGAGTTCAGCACATGTTTAGCTCGATGACGTCCCACAAACTCTGATCCAACAGAGCTTCGAGGGAGAGTTTCGTCAGCACGATGGCGTGATGACGGTGATGATGATGCTACCGACGCAGGGCTTTGCCTAAGCACCGCTACGATATGATCGAGGTGGATTATGGTGGAGGGGGGCACCGCACACGGCTATGAGAGATCAACAGATCAACTTGTGTGTCTAGAGGTGCCCCCTGCCCTCGTATATAAAGGAGGGAGGGAGAGGCCGGCCCTAGAGGGGGCGCCCCAAGTGTAGGGAGTCCTACTAGGACTCCCAACTCCTAGTAGGATTCCCTTTCCTTTCCGGAGTAGGAGAGAAGGAAAGAGGGGGAGAGGGAAAAGGAAAAGGGGGTTGCACTCATTGTCCAATTCGGACCAGAGGGGGGGGGGCTCCTTCCTTTTGGCCTCTCTCCTCTATTCCGTATGGCCCAATAAGGCCCAATACTTCTCCCGGTGAATTCCTGTAACTCCCCGGTACTTCAAAAATACCTGAGTCACTCGGAACCTTTCCGATATCCGAATATAGTCGTCCAATATATCGATCTTTATGTCTCGACCATTTCGAGATTCCTCGTCATGTCCCCAATCTCATCCGGGACTCCGAACTACCTTCGGTACATCAAATCACATAAACTCATAATACAATCGTCACCGAAACTTTAAGCGTGCGGACCCTACGGGTTCGAGAACTATGTAGACATGACCGAGACACGTCTTCGGCCAATAACCAATAGCGAAACCTGGATGCTCATATTGGCTCCCACATATTCTATGAAGATCTTTATCGGTCAAACCGCATAACAACACACGTTGTTCCCTTTGTCATCGGTATGTTACTTGCCCGAGATTCGATTGTCGGTATCTCAATACCTAGTTCAATCTCATTACTGGCAAGAGTCTTTACTCATTCCGTAATACATCATCCGGTAAATAACTCATTAGTTACAATGCTTGCAAGGCTTATAGTGATGTGCATTACCGAGTGGGCCCCGAGATACCTCTCCGACAATTGGAGTGACAAATCCTAATCTCGAAATACGCCAACCCAACAAGTACCTTTGGAGACACCTGTAGAGCACCTTTATAATCACCCAGTTACGTTGTGAGGTTTGGTAGCACACAAAGTGTCCCTCTGGTAAATGGGAGTTGCATAATCTCATAGTCATAGGAACATGTATAAGTCATGAAGAAAGCAATAGCAACATACTAAACGATCAAGTGCTAAGCTAACGGAATGGGTCAAGTCAATCACATCATTCTCCTAATGATGTGATCCCGTTAATCAAATGACAACTCATGTCCATGGCTAGGAAACTCAACCATCTTCGATTAACGAGCTAGTCAAGTAGAGGCATACTAGTGACACTCTGTTTGTCTGTGTATTCACACATGTATTATGTTTCCGGTTAATACAATTCTAGCATGAATAATAATCATTTATCATGAAATAAGGAAATAAATAATAACTTTATTATTGACTCAAGGGCATATTTCCTTCACCCTGTAACACCCAGATGTAACTTTCCATATTTGTAACTCCGATTCTTGCCATTTTCGGCTATGTGATATGATATTTCCATCGTGGTTGGGTTTTTGTCTTCGTTTTGCATTTTTTTTCATGTCATGCATTTCATATCATGTCATCATGTGCATATCATTTGCATTTGTGTTCGTCTCATGCATCCGGTCATTTCCCCATTGTCCGTTTCGCAATCCGACGCTCTCTGGTGTCCTCGTTTCACCCCTCTAATCTTATTTTGTGAGTGCGATAAAAACATTCCCGGAATGGGTCGAGATTTGTCGAGTGGCTTTGGTACATCACCGGTAGACCGCCTGTCAAATTTCGTTCCATTTGGAGGTCGTTTGATGCCCCAACGGTTAACCGGGTAACCGTAAAAGCCCATCTCTTGTTGTAGCCCAACACCCCTCCAAAACAGCCCACTAACCCATCTAAACCCCCTCCATGCTCTCCGTCGTTGGATCACGATAGTGTTGGAGAAAATCGCACCTCATTTGGACACTCCTAGCTCCCTCTACCTATAAATAAGTCCCCTCCCCCGAAATTCGCGGTACAAACCCTAGCGTCTTCCTCCTCGCGTCGCCGGACACATCCGTCCGATCCGGACATGTCCGCCGGACACGTCGCTTCGACCAATGGGAGGCCGCCACATCATCGCCGCTGCTCCCTCGACCAACCTCGCGCCGCCACGTCGCCCCCGGGCGCACCCCCATCACTGCGCCTTCCCACCACAGGCCCGCGGGGCCCGATGCCAGCCCTCCCGGCCTGGAGCCGCCGCCGCCGCCTCCCGCACAGGCCTGCTCCCTGCCGCCGCTCGGCCCGGTCGCCGCCCACGCCCGTCCTTTGAGCCACCGTTGAGTTGCTCCACCGCATGCGTCGCCCCGTCCTTCGCTCGTCGGCTCTGCTCCGCCGCACGGCGCCATCGCGAGCCGCCGCCCCCGCCCGCTGCCGCCTCGCCCGGCGCCATCCATCGCCGGTACCGCCCCACCTCACCGGACCTTCCTCCGGCCGCCGTCCTCTTCTTCTCCGGCGAAACTCCGGCCGCCTCGGATTCCGCGCCATCCGAAACCCTAGATCTGGAGGGTAAAATTTTGTCTAAATCCTCAGATTCTCATATTTTATTACCCACTTTGACATGCTATATCTACGTTCTAGTGACTCCGATTTGTGCATATGATATGCCAATACGGTCGTCTCATGATGCTCTTCATGTTAGTGTCTTTTGCATGCATGTTACTGTCCATATTGATGCCATAATCCGTGTTGCAAAAGTGCTATATGATGTTAACTGCTGGCATATATCAGAACTTGGTGATTTGTCATTTTTGTTGTATTTTGTGTGTGCATCCTATGAGCATGTTGTCTACATATTTTATGAGATCCATCATGCCATGTTTGCAGAGGTGCAAGTATTGTATTTAGGTGATCTATGTGGTGACTGGCACAAGCATGTAAAGTAGGCTCCATGATGTTGCTAATTTCAGACACTTAGTAGTTTTGCTAAGTCCTTTTCCTGTTACATTTTGATGCCATGTAAACTTGTTACTACCATGAGATCCATGCACACTTGAGATAGTTAAGTAAGCATGTTTTTAAGATGTGGTATTTCTATATCCATTCATGCCTCTGGTTGCAATTATGGAGTACCCTAGCATGTCATTTCCTGCTCTACTTTTGCTAAATATTGTTCCTGGCAGATTGTTAACATGATATTCAATATTGCCGTGTGTTTTGCTAGTGATGCATGTACCCTATGAACTTGATCTTGCCATGATTAGCTTCTTGAACACGTCTACTTCATGTTTGTTACCTGGCCATGCCCTGAAATGCCTCGTGGTGAGTGAATTGAGCTTGCAAAGTTGCTATCATGAATCTGTTCCTGCCATGTTCTGTTTTCCTTCTAAGTCTGAAACTGTTAATATAACTTGCCATGTTTGCATGGGTGTCACATAATTTTCCATACCTCTTGGGTTAAAGATCATTAAGGGAGATTTGTTCTATGTATTTAGTAATAGCATGCCATGCTTTTGTTTGCCATGATATGTTCCTGTAGCATGTTGTTTGCTAGCTCTAGACATTGCTATATGATGTTGTTTTGCCATGTTTAGGAATTTCTCCAAGTTCGTGAAGCCGATATCATTTGCATTTTTGCCATGCTATTTCGATCTTGTTCTAGTGAGCTCTAGTAGGAGCTCAGTGTTTATGATTTGTAGAGCTTCACCTATACGTTATGGTTATGTTGTTTGTTGCTATGTTGGAGTGTTGTAGTATAGTTTCTTGTTGCATTCTAAGTGCTATAATGATGTTAATCGCATATTTGCATCATCCTTGTTTTGCTTGTCGTTTGCAAACTGTGCATCCGTTTCCAGTGATCCTTATATCGATTTCGACCGAAATCATCTGATCTTTACAACATCACACTTGTTTTGAAAAGTTGATGACTTGATCACCTTTTCCCTTCCGGAGTACCCATATGCATTGCACGTCATACCTTGCATTTCATGCCATGTCTTGCATCATGTTGCTTGTGCATTGCACCGTGATTGATTGTTGTTCCGTTGCTTGTGTTCTTGCTTTGGGTAGAGCCGGGAGACGAGTACGTGAACGAGGAACCTCTTGAGTATGCTAACAAGGAGCAAGCTTTCGATAACTCAGAGAACTTTGCAGGCAAGATGACCACTACCCTCGATATCACTTCTATCTTTGCTTTACTAGTTGTTCGTTCTATCGCTATGTCGCGCTACCTACCACTTGTTATATCATGCCTCCCATTTTTCCATGTCAAGCCTCTAACCCACCTTCCTAGCAAACCGTTGTTCGGCTAAGTTACCACTTTTGCTCAGCCCCTCTTATAGCGTTGGTAGTTGCAGGTGCCTTGCAGGTTGTTCCATGTTGGAACATGGATATGTTGGGATATCATTTTATCTCTTATTTAATTTAATGCATCTATATACTTGGGAAAGGGTGGAAGGCTTGGCCTTTTGCTCGGTGTTTTGTTCCACTCTTGCCGCCCTAGTTTCCATCATACCAGTGTTATGTTCCTTGATTTTGCGTTCCTTACGCGGTTGGGATTATGGGACCCCCTTGATAGTTTGCCTTGAATAAAACTTCTCCGGAAAGGCCCAACCTTGGTTTTACATTTGCCTAAACCTAAGCCTTTTCCCTTGGGTTCTGTAGACCCAAGGGTCATCTTTATTTTAAAAACCCGGGCTAGTGCTCCTCTGAGTGTTGGTCCAACCTAGGCGATGTCCGGCGCCCCCTGGGCAACCAGGGTCTATGCCAACACGACGTCTGGCCCATCCAGTGTGCCCTGAGAACGAGATATGTGTAGCTCCTGTCGGGATTTGTCGGCACATTCGGGCGGTCTTGCTGGTCTTGTTTTACCATTGTCGAAATGTCTTGTAACCGGGATTCCGAGACTGATCGGGTCTTTCTGGGAGAAGGAATATCCTTCGTTGATCATGAGAGCTTGTAATGGGCTAAGTTGGGAAACCCCTGCAGGGTATAAACTTTCAAGAGCCATGCCCGCGGTTATGTGGCAGATGGGAATTTGTTAATATCCGGTTGTAGAGAACTTGACACTTGGCTTAATTAAAATTAACCAACCACGTGTGTAGCCATGATGGTCTCTTTTCGAAGGAGTCCGGGAAGTGAACACGGTTTGTGTTATGTTTGAACGTAAGTAGTTTCAGGATCACTTCTAGCTTCACGATCGTTGCGTAGCTTCTCATCTTACTCTTATTTGCGTATGTTAGCCACCATATTTTCTTAGTGCTTGATGCAACTCCACCTCATTACCTTATCCTAATCATAAGCTTAAATAGTCTTGATATCGCGGGTGTGAGATTGCTGAGTCCTCGTGACTCACGAATACTTCGAAAACAGTTGCAGGTGCCGATGATGCCAGTGCAGGTGATGCTACCGAACTCAAGTGGGAGTTCGACGAGGACCTTGGTCATTACTATGTTTCGTTTCCTCATGATCAGTAGTGGAGCCCAGTTGGGATGATCGGGGATCTAGCATTTGGGGTTTATCTTCCTTTTCATTTGGATTTGACCGTAGTCAGTCTATGTGTGTATTTTGGATGATGTATGAATTACTTATGTATTGCGTGACGTGGCTAGTGTAAGCCAACTCTATTTATCCCTTTCTCATTCATTACATGGGATGTTTGTGAGGATGACCCTTCTTGCGAAAAAACCACTATGTGGTTATGCCTCTAAGTCGTGCCTCGACACGTGGGAGCTATAGCCGCATCGTGGGCGTTACAAACCCCCACCAGCTGCTTGGGCTCCTAGGCGAATACCTCCTTGTTTGCAGGCAGGAACCTCACTAGTGCCTCTTCTTGGTCGAGATCGAGGTTGGAGTCTATGGTGAAAGTGGCTCCAGAGGCCCCATCCTCCTCGACTGGCACTTGCTTGGTTTCAGCCCGATCTTGAGTGAACATCTGCATATTTTTTGCTGGCACAGCCCCCTTAGCCCCCGGGGCGGCTTTGTCGGCTGGGCATGCTGCTGCGACGGCCTTGAAGGCGAGCTTGAGAGCCGTCAGGGCTTCCTTGGTGTCCCCAGCTACAACGAGGACACCGCTTCTCCCTGGCATCTTCATGAGGTTGTAGGCTGGATGGGTCACTGCAATGAACTGAGCCAGGGCAGGGTACCCAAGGATGACATTGTACAGGAGGCCGATGTGAGCGATATCGAAGTCGATCAGCTCAGTGCGGTAGTTGTCGCAGGTACCAAAGGTGACTGGGAGGCGTATTTGCCCCAGGGGGCTGGTGGAGCCGGCGCCGACTCCAGAGAAAGGCTTGGTGGGGCGGAGCCGGCTGTATGGTACGTGAAGCAACTCGAAAGCTTCCACGGAGAGAATGTTGAGGCCGACTCCGCCATCGATGAGGGTCTTAGTCACAACCACGTTGCAGATGGTGGGTGTGCAGAGCATTGGGAGCGCGCCCGAGCCCGTGGTGATGGCTGGGTGATCCTACGAGCTGAAGGTGAGGTCGGCCTGGGGAGCCGCCCAACCTAGGGGAGCCCCCTGCTGCACGCGGGCAGTGCCCACCTGGCGGATGAACTGCTTGACGTGGCGACCTGTGGGTGGTGCCTGCAAACCACCAAGGAGGGCTGCTACGGAGGGGGGGGCGCTTGTGCCGCCAAGCGCGCGACGAAGAGACCGTGCAGCTCCTCCCAGGAGCTACCGAGGATCCTGGCAGACTAAGCAGCCAGGCGCGTGGCACGCTGGCCAGGGCCAGGGGGAACTAGTTGGCCATGACCTGGCCGTCGCCTCCGGCTTCGAGAACGGCCTCCTCGTACGCCTGCAGGAAGGCCACTGGATCTGCCGCACTGACGTAGCGGGGCGGCATCTCTGGCTTGAACTTACACGGCCATCGCACCTGTCGTAGATCGAGCGTGAAGGCCCAGATGCCCGCGGTACATCCGCAGGAGCCCGCCGGCCTAATTGGAGGAGCAACACCTGCCATGGGAGCAGGATGAAGCAAGCGGAGAGGCGAAGCTCCGGCGCACCCCTACCTGGCGCGCCAAATGTCGGATTGTGGGTTCCGACAAACCGTTGAGGTTCGAACACTGGGGTGCGCACGGAGATCTCTCCCTAGCTCGCTCTCGCAACGATCTCAAGGCCTAGCTCGCCAAACCCAAGGAACAAGAGACATGAGTGTTTATACTAGTTCGGGCCACCGTTGTGGTGTAATACCCTACTCCAGTGTGGTGTGGTGGATTGCCTCGTGGGCTAAGGATGAACTAGTACAGTGGATGAACGACCACCTGAGGAGAGGTGTTCTTGAGCTCGATGAGCTGGTGTGCTTGAGGATGGTTCGAATGATCCGTCCTTTGCTATGGTGGTGGCTAGCCCTATTTATAGAGGCCCTGGTCCTCTTCCCAAATGTTTAGGCGGGAAGGGATCCCACAATGGCCGATTTCGAAGGGATAAAACTAGTACAAGTTATCCTGACAAAAGGTGGCCTTTGCCTGCCAAAGGCTCCGGTGGTGACGCCGCCGTGGGCTCCGCGGTGACCTCTGTCCTGCCGTCCTGCTGGTCTTGGTCTTGTTACACCGATAGGGAAACCTTTGCCTAATGCCTCGGGACTCCTCGCATGTGCCTGCTTCCTTAGCACCAAAGAGGAAACTGGCACTCTACGCCCACCGGCGCCCGCCTGGCTTAGGTCGTCATGGCTCATGTCACGCGGACCTCGCGAGGTGCCCCTTGCATAGATATCTCCGCTCCTTGGGAGCTAGCCTAGCAAGGCCGCCCTAGAGGAGGTTGATACGTCTCCAACGTATCTATAATTTTTGATTGCTCCATGCTATGATATATTTGTAGGGGATCGTAGCAGAAATTCAAAATTTTCTACGCATCACCAAGATCAATCTATGGAGTAATCTAGCAACGAGGGGAAGGAGAGTGCATCTACATACCCTTGTAGATCGCTAAGCGGAAGCGTTCAAGTGAACGGGGTTGATGGAGTCGTACTCGTCGTGATCCAAATCACCGATGATCCTAGTGCCGAACGGACGGCACCTCCGCGTTCAACACACATGCAGCCCGGTGACGTCTCCCATGCCTTGATCCAGCAAGGAGAGAGGGAGAGGTTGGGGAAGACTCCGTCCAGCAGCACGACGGCGTGGTGGTGGTGGAGGAGCGTGGTACTCCAGTAGGGCTTCGCCAAGCACCGCAAGAGACGAGGAGGGAGAGGGGTAGGGCTGCGCCAAGAAGGAGATGTTCTCATGTGTATGGCAGCCCAAAACCCCACTATATATAGGGGAAAGGGAGGGGCTGCGCCCCCACCTAGGTTTCCACCCCTAGGGGTGGCGGCCAGCCCTAGATCCCATCTAGGGGGGCGACCAAGGGGGGAGAGAGGGGGGGCGCACCACTAGGTGGGCCTTAGGCCCATCTGAGCCTAGGGTTTCCCCTTTTTTCCTTCTCTCTTCGCCTTGGGCCCTGGTGGGGGGGGCGCACCAGCCCACCTGGGGCTGGTCCCCTCTCACACTTGGCCCACGCAGCCCTCTGGGGCAGGTAGCCCCACCTGGTGGACCCCCGGGACCCTCCCGGTGGTCCCGGTACGTTACCGATAGCACCTGAAACTTTTTCGGTGACCAAAACAGGACTTCCCATATATAAATCTTTACCTCCGGACCATTCCAGAACTCCTCGTGATGTCCGGGATCTCATCCGGGACTCCGAACAACATTCGGTAACCACGTATATCTATTCCCTATAACCCTAGCGTCATCGAACCTTAAATGTGTAGACCCTACGGGTTCAGGAACCATGCAGACATGACCGAGACACCTCTCCGGCCAATAACCAACAGCGGGATCTGGATACCCATGTTGGCTCCCACATGTTCCACGATGATCTCATCGGATGAACCACGATGTCGAGGATTCAATCAATCCCGTATTCAATTCCCTTTGTCTAGCGGTACGATACTTGCCCGAGATTTGATCGTCGGTATCCCGATACCTTGTTCAATCTCGTTACCGGCAAGTCTCTTTACTCGTTCTGTAACACATCATCCCGTGATCAACTCCTTGGTCACATTGTGCACATTATGATGATTTCCTACCGAGTGGGCCCAGAGATACCTCTCCGTTACACGGAGTGACAAATCCCAGTCTCGATTCGTGCCAACCCAACAGACACTTTCGGAGATACCTGTAGTGTACCTTTATAGCCACCCAGTTACGTTGTGACGTTTGGCACACCCAAAGCACTCCTACGGTATCCGGGAGTTGCACAATCTCATGGTCTAAGGAAATGACACTTGACATTAGAAAAGCTTTAGCATACGAACTACACGATCTTTGTGCTAGGCTTAGGATGGGTCTTGTTCATCACATCATTCTCCTAATGATGTGATCCCGTTATCAACGACATCCAATGTCCATGGTCAGGAAACCATAACCATCTATTGATCAACGAGCTAGTCAACTAGAGGCTTACTAGGGACATGGTGTTGTCTATGTATCCACACATGTATCTGAGTTTCCTATCAATACAATTCTAGCATGGACAATAAACGATTATCATGAACAAGGAAATATAATAATAACCAATTTATTATTGCCTCTAGGGCATATTTCCAATAGTCTCCCACTTGCACTAGAGTCAATAATCTAGTTCACATCGTCATGTGATTAACACTCACAGGTCACATCGCCATGTGACCAACATCCAAAGAGTTTACTAGAGTTCAATAATCTAGTTCACATCACTATGTGATTAACACTCAATGAGTTCTGAGTTTGATCATGTTACTTGTGAGAGAGGTTGTAGTCTACGGGTCTGTCACATTCAAATCCGTATGTACTTTGCAAATCTCTATGCTATATTTGGAGCCATTTCAAATAACGGTTCTACTTGGAGCTATTCTAAATTGTTGCTCCATTATACGTATCCGGTATCTCTACTCAGAGCTATCCGGATAGGTGTTAAGCTTGCATCGACGTAACTCTTTACGTCGAACTCTTTATCACCTCCATGACCGAGAAAAGTATCCTTATTCCTCTAAGGATAATTTTGACCGCTATCTGGTGATCTACTCCTAGATCACCTTTGTACCCTCTTGCCATACATGTGGCAAGGCACACATCAGGTGCGGTACTCAGCATGGCATACCGTATAGAGCCTATGACAAAAGCACAGGGGACGACCTTCGTCCTTCCTCTTTCTTCTGCCGTGGTCGAGCTCTTCATACCTTACAACTCAGGCAAGAACTCCTTCTTTGGCTGATCCATCTTGAACACCTTCAAGATCATGTCAAGGTATGTGCTCATTTGAAAGTACCATTAAGCGGTTTTTATCTATCCTTATAGATCTTGATGCTCAATGTTCAAGTAGCTTAATCCAGGTTTTCCATTGAAAAACACCTTTCAAATAACCCTATATGCTTTCCAGAAATTCTACATCATTTCGGATCAACAATATGTCATCCACATATACTTATCAGAAATGTTGTAGTGCTCCCACTCACTTTATTGTAAATACAAGTTTCTAACAAACTTTGTATAAACCCATAAACTTTGATTACTCCATCAAAGTATATATTCCGACTCCAAGATGCTTGCTCCAGTCCATGGAAGGATCACTAGAGCTAGCATACCTTTTAGCATCCTTAGGATCGACAAAACCTTTCTGATTGTATCACATACAACCTTTCCTTATGAAAACTGGTAAGGAAACTTGTTTTTGACATCCATCTGCCAGATTTCATAAATGCAGCTTATGCTAACATGATTCCGACGGACTTAAGCATCGCTACGGGTGAGAAAATCTCATCGTAGTCAACTGCTTGAACTTGTGAAAAACTCTTCGCCACAAGTCGAGCTTCATAGACGATGACATTACCGTCCACGTCCGTCTTCATCTTAAAATCCACATGTACCTAACAGCCTTACGACCATCAAGTAGTTCTTCCAAAGTCTACACTTTGTTTTCATACAGGGATCCTCTCTCGGATTTTATGGCCTTGAGCCAATTTTTGGAATCCGGGCCCACCATCGCTTCTCCATAGCTCATAGGTTCATCGTTGTCCAACAACGTGACCTTTAAGACAGGGTTACCACTTAGAAGTTGTACACACCCTTGTCAACCCATGAGGTTCGATAGTAACTTGATCTGAAGCTCCATGATCATCATCATTAGCTTTCTCTTCAACTGAGGCAGGTGCCATAGAAACATTTTTCCTGTGCTCCGCTACTCTCTGGTTGAAGTAAAGGTTCAACAACCTTATCAAGTTCTATCTTCCTCCCACTCAATTCTTTCAAGTGAAACTTTTCCTCGAGAAAGGACCCGATTCGAGAAACAATCCCTATTGCTTTCGGATCTGAGACAGGAGGTATACCCAACTGTTTTGGGTGTCCTATGAAGATGCATTTATCCGCTTTGGGTTCGAGCTTATCAGCCTGAAACTTTTTCACATAAGCGTCGCAGCCCCAAACTTTTAAGAAATGACAGCTTAGGTTTCTCTAAACCATAGTTCATACGGTGTCATCTCATCGGAATTACGTGGTGCCCTATTTAAAGTGAATGTGGTTGTCTCTAATGCCTAACCCATAAACTATCGTGGTAATTCGATAAGAGACATCATGGTATGCATCATATCCAATAGGGTGCAGTTATGATGTTCGGACACACCATCACACTATGGTGTTCCAGGCTATATTAGTTGTGAAACAATTTCCACAATGTCTTAATTCTGTGCCAAACTCGTAATTCAGATATTCATCTCTATGATCATATCATAGATATTTTATCCTCTTGTCACGACGATCTTCAACTTCACCCTGAAATTACTTGAACCTTTCAATAATTCAGACTCATGATTCATCAAGTAAATATACTCAGCATCTGCTCAAATCATCTATGAAGTAAGAATATAACGATATCCACTACATGCCTCAGCACTCATTGGACTGCACACATCAAGATGTATTACTTCCAACAAGTTGCTTTCTTGTTCCATCTTACTGAAAACGAGGCCTTTCAGTCATCTTGCTCATGTGGTATGATTTGCATGTCTCAAGTGATTCAAAATCAAGCGAGTCCAAAGATCCATCAACATGGAGCTTCTTCATGCGTTTTATACCATTGTGACTAAAATTGCAGTGCCACAAGTATGTGGTACTATCATTACTATCTTATATCTTTTGGCATGAACATGTGTATCACTATGATCGGGATTCAATAAACCATTCATTTTAGGTGTAAGACCATTGAAGGTATTATTCAAATAAACAGAGTAACCATTATTCTCCTTAAATGAATAACCGCATTGCGATGAACATAATCTAATCATGTCCATGCTCAACGCAAACACCAAATAACAATTATTTAGGTTTAACACCAACCCCGATGGTAGACGGAGCGTGTGATGTTTGATCACATCAACCTTGGAAACTCTTCCAACACCTATCGTCATCTCACCTTTGGCTAGTCTCCGTTTATTCTGTAGCCTTTTATTTTGAGTTACTAACACTTAGCAACCGAACCGGTATCTAATACCCTGCTGCTACTAGGAGTACTAGTAAAGTACACATTTAATATATGTCCAATACATACTTCTGTCAACCTTGTCAGCCTTCTCATCTACCAAGTATCTAGGGTGGTTCTGCTTCAGTGACCGTTCCCCTTATTACAGAAGCACTTAGTCTCGGGCTTGGGTTCAACTTTGGGTTTCTTCACTAGAGCAGCAACTGATTTGTTGTTTCATGAAGTATCCCTTTCTTGCCCTTGCCCTTCTTGAAACTAGTGGTTTTACTAACCATCAACAATTGATGCTCCCTTTTGATTTCTACTTTCGCGGTGTCGCGAATAGCTCAAGGATCATATCTATCCCTGATATGTTATAGTTCATCACGAAGCTCCAGTAGCTTGGTGACAGTGACTTTGGAGAACCATCACTATCTCATCTGGAAGATTAACTCCCACTCGATTCAAGCGATTGTTGTACTCATACAATCTGAGCACATGCTCAACGATTGAGCTTTTCTCCTTAGTTTGCAGGCTTAAGAAACTTGTCAAAGGTCTCATACCTCTTGACGTGGGCACTAGCCTGAAATCCCAATTTCAGGCCTTGGAACATCTCATATGTTCTGCGATGTTTCAAAAACATCTTTGGTGCCTCAATTCTAAACCATTTAGCATTACGCACTGAACTATCATGTAGTCATCAAAACGTGTATGTCAGATGTTCGCAACATCCACAACCGACATTCTTCGGTCAGCTCACTGAGCGGTGCATTAAGGACATAATCCTTCTGCGCAGCAATGAGGAAAATCCTCTGTTTACGGATCCAGTCCGCATAATTGCTACTATCAACTTTCAACTAAATTTTCTCTAGGAACATATCTAAAACAGTAGAGCTAAAGCGTGAGCTACGACATAATTTGCAAAGTCCTTTTGACTATGTTCATGATAATTGAGTTCATCTTATGAACTCCCACTCAAATAGACATCTCTCTAGTCATCTAAGTGATTACATGATCCGAGTCAACTAGGCCGTGTCCGATCATCACGTGAGATGGACTAGTCATCATCGGTGAACATCTTCATGTTGATCGTATCTACCATACGACTCATGCTCGACCTTTCGGTCTCTTGTCTTCCGAGGCCATGTCTGTACATGCTAGGCTCGTCAGGTCAACCTAAGTGTTTCGCGTGTGTAAATCTGTCTTACACCCGTTGTATGTGAACGTTAGAATCTATCACACCCGATCATCACGTGGTGCTTCGAAACGACGAACTTTCGCAACGGTGCACAGTTAGGGGGAACACTTTCTTGAAATTTTAATGAGGGATCATCTTATTTACTACCGTCGTTCTAAGCAAATAAGATGCAAAAACATGATAAACATCACATGCAATCAAAAGTGACATGATATGGCCAATATCATTTTGCTCCTTTTGATCTCCATCTTCGGGGCTCCATGATCATCATCGTCACCGGCATGACACCATGATCTCCATCATCATGATCTCCATCATCGTGTCTTCATGAAGTTGTCTCGCCAACTATTACTTCTACTACTACTGCTAACGGTTAGCAATAAAGTAAAGTAATTACATGACGTTTATGTTGACACGCAGGTCATAAATAAATTAAGACAACTCCTATGGCTCCTGCCGGTTGTCATACTCATCGACATGCAAGTCGTGATTCCTATTACAAGAACATGATCATCTCATACATCACATATATCATTCATCACATCCTTTGGCCATATCACATCACAAAACACTTGCTGCAAAAACAAGTTAGACGTCCTCTAATTGTTGTTGCAAGTTTTTACGTGGCTGCTATAGGTTGCTAGCAAGAACGTTTCTTACCTACGCCAAAACCACAACGTGAATTGCCAATTTCTATTTACCCTTCATAAGGACCATGTTCACCGAATCCGATCCGACTAAAGTGGGAGAGACAGACACCCGCCAGCCACCTTATGCAACTAGTGCATGTCAGTCGGTGGAACCGGTCTCACGTAAGCGTACGTGTAAGGTTGGTCCGGGCCGCTTCATCCCACAATGCCGCCGAATCAAGATAAGACTAGTAACGGCAAGTAAATTGACAAAATCGACGCCCACAACTACTTTGTGTTCTACTCGTGCATAGAAACTACGCATAGACCTAGCTCTGATACCACTGTAGGGGATCGTAGCAGAAATTCAAAATTTTCTACGCATCACCAAGATCAATCTATGGAGTAATCTAGCAACGAGGGGAAGGAGAGTGCATCTACATACCCTTGTAGATCGCTAAGAGGAAGCGTTCAAGTGAACGGGGTTGATGGAGTCGTACTCGCCGTGATCCAAATCACCAATGATCCTAGTGCCGAACGAACGGCACCTCCGTGTTCAACACACATGCAGCCCGGTGACGTCTCCCATGCCTTGATCCAGCAAGGAGAGAGGGAGAGGTTGGGGAAGACTCCGTCCAGCAGCAGCACGACAGCGTGGTGGTGGTGGAGGAGCGTGGTACTCCAGCAGGGCTTCGCCAAGCACCGCAAGAGATGAGGAGGGAGAGGGGTAGGGCTGCGCCAAGAAGGAGATGTTCTCATGTGTATGGCAGCCCAAAACCCCACTATATATAGGGGAAAGGGAGGGGCTGCGCCCCCACCTAGGTTTCCACCCCTAGGGGTGGCAGCCAGCCCTAGATCCCATCTAGGGGGGCGGCCAAGGGGGGAGAGAGGGGGGGCACCACTAGGTGGGCCTTAGGCCCATCTGAGCCTAGGGTTTCCCTTTTTTTCCTTCTCTGTTCGCCTTGGGCCCTGGTGGGGGGGCGCATCAGCCCACCTGGGGCTGGTACCCTCTCACACTTGGCCCACGCAGCCCTCTGGGGCAGGTAGCCCCACCTGGTGGACCCCTGGGACCCTCCCGGTGGTCCCGGTACGTTACCGATAGCACCCAAAACTTTTCCGGTGACCAAAACAGGACTTCCCATATATAAATCTTTACCTCCGGACCATTCCGGAACTCCTCGTGATGTCCGGGATCTCATCCGGGACTCTGAACAACATTAGGTAACCACGTATATCTATTCCCTATAACCCTAGCGTCATCGAACCTTAAGTGTGTAGACCCTACGGGTTCGGGAACCATGCAGACATGACCAAGACACCTCTCCGGCCAATAACCAACAGCGGGATCTGGATACCCATGTTGGCTCCCACATGTTCCACGATGATCTCATCGGATGAACCACAATGTCGAGGATTCAATCAATCTTGTATTCAATTCCCTTTGTCTAGCGGTACGATACTTGCCCGAGATTCGATCGTCGGTATCCCGATACCTTGTTCAATCTCGTTACCGACAAGTCTCTTTACTCGTTCCGTAACACATCATCCCATGATCAACTCCTTGGTCACATTGTGCACATTATGATGATGTCCTACCGAGTGGGCCCAGAGATACCTCTCCGTTACACGGAGTGACAAATCCCAGTCTCGATTCGTGCCAACCCAACAGACACTTTAGGAGATACCTGTAGTGTACCTTTATAGCCACCCAGTTACGTTGTGACGTTTGGCACACCCAAAGCACTCCTACGGTATCCGGGAGTTGCACAATCTCATGGTCTAAGGAAATGATACTTGACATTAGAAAAGCTTTAGCATACGAACTACACGATCTTTGTGCTAGGCTTAGGATTGGGTCTTGTCCATCACATCATTCTCCTAATGATGTGATCCCGTTATCAACGACATCCAATGTCCATGGTTAGGAAACCATAACTATCTATTGATCAACGAGCTAGTCAACTAGAGGCTTACTAGGGACATGGTGTTGTCTATGTATCCACACATGTATCTGAGTTTCCTATCAATACAATTCTAGCATGGACAATAAACGATTATCATGAACAAGGAAATATAATAATAACCAATTTACTATTGCCTCTAGGGCATATTTCTAGCAATATTCTATTTTGGATGTTTAATGGGCTTATTTATACACTTCTATATAATTTTGGGGACTAACCTATTAACCGGAGGCCCATCCCAAATTACTGTTTTTTGCCTATTTCAAGGTTTCGCAGAAAAAGAATATCAAATGGAGTCCAAACGGAATGAAACCTTCGGGAGCGTGATTTTTGGAACAAACGTGATCCAGAGAACTTGGAGTGTACGTCAAGCAACCACCGAGGAAGCCATGAGGTAGGGGGGGCACGCCTACGCCCCTGGGAGAGCCCTCCACCCTCGTGGGCCCCTCTTGGCTCCACTGACCTACTTCTTCCTCCTATATATACCTACGTACCCTGAAAACATCAGGGAGCACCACAAAACCCTATTTCCACCGCTGCAACCTTCTGTACCCAAGAGATCCCATCTTGGGGCCATTTCCGGAGCTCCGCCGGAGGGGGCATTGATCACAGAGGGCTTCTACATCAAAACCATAGCCCCTCCAATAATGTGTGAGTAGTTTACCTCAGACCTTCGGGTCCATAGTTATTAGCTAGATGGCTTATTCTCTCCCTTTGGATCTCAATACAAAGTTCTCCTCGATTCTCTTGGAGATCTATTCGATGTAATCTTCTTTTGCGGTGTGTTTGTCGAGATCCGATGAATTGCGGGTTTATGGTCAAGATTACCTATGAACAATATTTGAATATTCTCTAAATTCTTTTATGTATGATTGGTTATCTTTGCAAGTCTCTTTGAATTTTCAGTTTGGTTTGGCCTACTAGATTGATATTTCTTGCAATGGGATAAGTGCTTAGCTTTGGGTTCAATCCTGGGGTGCTCCATCCCAGTGACAGTAGGGGAAACGACACGTATTGTATTGTTGCCATTGAGGATAAAAAGACGGGGTTTATATCATATTGCATGAGTTTATCCCTCTACATCATGTAATCTTGCTTAAAGCGTTACTCCGTTCTTATGAACTTAATACTCTAGATGCATGCTGGATAGCGGTCGATGTGTGGAGTAATAGTAGTAGATGCAGGCAGGAGTCGGTCTACTTGTCACGGACGTGATGCCTATATACATGATCATACCTAGATATTCTCATAACTGTGCTCAATTCTATCAATTGCTCGACAGTAATTTGTTCACCCACCGTAATACTTATGCTATCTTGAGAGAAGCCACTAGTGAAACCTATGGCCCCCGGGTCTATCTTCCATCATATTAATCTTCCGTCAACTAGCTATTTCTAGCACCATTTATTTTGCAATCTTTACTATAAATCTATATCATAAAAATACCAAAAATATTTATCTTATTATTATTATCTCTATCAGATCTCACTCTTGCAAGTGGCCGTGAAGGGATTGACAACCTGTTTATCGCATTGGTTGCGAGGTTCTTATTTGTTTGTGTAGGTACGAGGTGACTCGCGCGTGGTCTCCTATTGGATTGATACCTTGGTTCTCAAAAACTGAGGGAAATACTTACGCTGCTTTGCTGCATCACCCTTTCCTCTTCAAGGTAAAACCAACGCATGCTCATGAGGTAGCAAGAAGGATTTCTGGCGCCGTTGCCGGGGAGATCTATGCCAAGTCAAGACATACCAAGTATCCATCACAACTCTTATCCCTCGCATTACATTATTTTCTATTTGCCTCTCGTTTTCCTCTCCCCCACTTCACCCTTACCGTTTTATTCGCCCTATTTTCCGTTCGCCTCTTTTTTGTTTGCTTTGATGTCTTACTTGGCTCGTTTGCTCATTTGGTTGGAATAGTTGTTTATTTATTGCTAAACAGAGAACCTAAGATCTATGAATCCTCATCCGCTTGCTAATCTTTTTTAGAGATCCAATTATGATGAACCAACTGCTAGTGACTTTTGTGCACTAGATTATCTTTATGAAGTTTTGCTTGAAATTCGTGAATCTGAAAATTGTGATGAAGTACTTTATGGACTGATTCACGATGGATCTTTGAATAGAAAGCATGATTGCAATGATGATAGTATAAATTCTATTAATGTCAATTGTGCTTATAATATGCAAAACCCTAAGCTTGGGGATGCTAGTTTTGCTATGTCTACTACTTGTTGCAATGATCATGATTGGGGTGATTCTTCTTATGATCTTGAAAATTTATTTAAGCCCCATGATGAATATGAGATTGATTATAATGTTTGCAATAATATTGAAAGTGGGTTTGGAAGAGTGACAACTTTAAATCCCATATATTTGGATAATATTAAATCTTATGAAGTTTTTGATAAAAGTGGGTTTGGAGAGGTCATGACTTTAGTTAATGTTAATCCCACTATTTTGGAAGAGTGTCAACTTTGCACGCATGTGGATCATGTTGAGAATATTTTATATGATAGCTATATTGTTGAATTTGATTATGATCCCACATTTAATTATTATGAGAGAGGGAAATATGGTTGTAGAGATTTTCATGTTGCTAAATTACCTCTCGTTATGTTGAGATTGCTATTGTTTCTTTCCTCTTCCTTGCATATGCTAGTTTTTGCCTCCTATGATAATTTCTTTGCCTATAAGATGCCTATGCATAGGAAGTAAGCTAGACTTAGATGTGTTTGTCACGTGTTTCATGATGCTCTCTTTGTGCTTCAATTATTGTCTATCATGTGAGCATTATTGAAATTATCAATGCCTAGCTAAAAGGCTTTAAAAAAGCGCTTGTTGGGAGACAACCCAATATTTCTCCTTGCTGTTATTCAATAAATAATTTATCTATCCTCTGTTTTGTTTGTGTTTTTTGTGTTTAATTAGTGTTTGTACCAAGTAGAACCTTTGGGAAGACTTGGGGAAAGTCTTTGCGATCTTGCTGTAAAAAATAGAAACTTTAGCACTCACGAGAATTGCTGCCATTTTTATTGGAGAGTGATATTTAGTTAATTCTTTTTGAATATGATTAATATATAAATTCCTCACGTGCATAAATTTATTTTAGAATTTTTGGGGTTCCAGAAGTTTGCGTTAGTTACAGATTACTACAGACTATTCTGTTTTTGACAGATTCTGTTTTTCGTGTGTTGTTTGCTTATTTTGACGAATCTATGGCCAATAATGGAGTTTATAAACCATAGAGATGTTGGAATATAGTAGGTTTAACACCAATATAAATAAAGAATGATTTCATTACAGTACCTTGAAGTGGTGTTTTGTTTTCTTTCGCTAACGGAGCTCACGAGATTTTCTGTTAAGTTTTGTGTTGTGAAGTTTTCAAGTTTTGGGTAAAGATTTGATGGATTATGGAACAAGGAGTGGTAAGAGCCTAAGATTGGGGATGCGCAAGGTACCCCAAGGTAAAATACAAGGACACCAAAAAGCCTAAGCTTGGGGATGCCCCGGAAGGCATCGCCTCTTTTGTCTTCGTCTATCGGTAACTTTACTTGGAGCTATATTTTTGTTCATCACATGATATGTGTTTTGCTTGGAGCGTCTTGTATGATTTGAGTATTTGCTTTTTAGTTTACCACAATCATCCTTGATGTACACACCTTTTGAGAGAGACACGCATGAATCGGAATTTATTAGAATAATCTATGTGCTTCACTTATATCTTTTAGAGCACGGTGGTGGTTTCATTTTATAGAAATAATTGATCTCGCATGCTTCACTTATATTATTCTGAGAGTCCTTTAGAACAACATGGTAATTTTCTTTTGATATTATAAAAAACTTTCATATAAGTGCATTGAAGTTTGATACTTGATGATTGTTTTGAGATATGGAGATAGTGATATTAAAGTTATGCTAGTTGAGTAGTTGTGAATTTGAGAAATACTTATGTTGAAGTTTGCAAGTCCCGTAGCATGCACGTATGGTAAACGTTGTGTAAAAAATTTGAAACATGAGGTGTTATTTGATTATCTTCCTTATGAGTGGCGGTCGGGGACGAGCGGTGGTCTTTTCCTACCAATCTATCCCCCTAGGAGCATGCGCGTAATACTTGGTTTTTGATGACTTGTAGATTTTTGCAATAAGTATGTGAGTTCTTTATGACTAATGTTGAGTCCATGAATTATACGCACTCTCACCCTTCCATCATTGCTAGCCTCTTCGGTACCGTGCATTGCCCTTTCTCACCTTGAGAGTTGGTGCAAACTTCGCCGGTGCATCCAAACCCCGTGATACGATACGCTCTATCACACATAAACCTCCTTATATCTTCCTCAAAACAGACACCATACCTTCCTATTATGACATTTCCATAGCCATTCCGAGATATATTTCCATGCAACTTTCCACCATTCCGTTTATTATGACACACATCATCATTGTCATATTGCCTAGCATGATCATGTAGTTGACATCGTATTTGTGGCAAAGCCACCGCTCATAATTCTTTCATACATGTCACTCATGAGTCATTGCACATCCTGGTACACCGTGGATGCATTCATATAGAGTCATATCTTGTTCTAGTATCGAGTTGTAATCATTGAGTTGTAAATAAATAGAAGTGTGATGATCATCATTAATAGAGCATTGTCCCAAAAAATAACAAAAAGAGAAAGGCCAAAAAAATTATAAAAATAAAAAGGGGCAATGCTACTATCCTTTTTTTCCCACACTAGTACAAATGCCCGTGCGTTGCACCGGGCAAAATATTAAGTATAAATTGCTCCACGTGCTATTATGCAACATTTTTAATATAATTTTTACAAATGTCAGCAATAAGGTCAATGTAACCTTTGAGTGTAGCAATTATGATCTCGACGCACCGCGGTCTAGAAGTGTCCATGCAACAGGACTGTAATGAACGAAATTGCTATCTTTCCTCTAAAAAAACAGGAATAAGGCAACCTGCAAAAATTAAGACTCGACAATGTTTTTATCTATGGTGACAACCGACCCTGTTTGTACTTCCTAGGTTGCGACACCAAGACAGCCCGATACAAATTATGGAATGCTGCTAGTAATTATGGATAGTTTTCAACAGAGATTCTGTCGATTGTGATCACTGACCACACGTAGCTGAGTGCCTGAGTCAAAGAATAAAAGGACATCTCAAACCAGGCAATATCAAAATGCCCGTTCATGCCCATGTAGCCACATCACACAACAACAAAAGTTCATCTGAATAAAGCTCAGCAAGAAAGGCACATATAATGGCAAACATGGAAACATGAAACGGAAGTACATGACTATATAATCTATCAAAGAAAAGAAAATACAGCCCTGATGGGGAAACCAGTTCATACTGTTGCATTCCAAAAAACTATTGAAGAAAACACAGAAGGTCATCTATAGCCTCTAGCAAACTTTTGAAGATAAATCAGACTAAAGACTGATGGCTTAGACTCTATCCAAACTGGAGATAAAAATATGTAGTGAACAGTAAGGAAATTATGTGGTGTGTGAGATTAGATATGCCTAACTTTAAACTTAAATTAGAATTCATGGATGCCAAATAACATCTCTGTGCGACATGCATGTACTATTTCTGATATCATGCTCTAACGTGTACATTATTAAATTAGCAATGGACAATGCCATGCCTACACATGTATTGGTTAGGGGGCATCACGGATTGGAAGGAGGTCTACGACAGTACCTTGCTCTGAAGTGTATTTGCTAGGATTCGGATTTGGATAGGTACAAGATCAAGGAGGTCCTTACAGGGGCAGTGGAAAGGTGGGTGAATACCTGCACAGGGCCGAGCTGGGTAGCCAGCATGGTGAGTGGAGTGGGGCCAGAGCAGCGCGCCGTCCGGGATCCGGGTCCTCTCCTCCAACTTAACCTCTTCATGAAACAAAGAAAGAAAGAAAGAAAATACCTTGGACCCAAAGAAGCTGAGTATGCACGGCAAGATAGCAACCCCTGAGAAGATACAAAACCTCGCCCAATCTCCTGCCAACCAGACGTACAAACAGAGTATGGGACCAACATACACATACACTCTTCATAGCATAATAAAACAGAAGTACCAAACCATTCCAAGAAAATCTTGTAGTACATTCTATCAGAACACAACATATACACGCATGTACACCATGATCCATGATCGTCACTGAAAACAGGCCACTCCGGCTGGCAAAGAAGTGGCAGCAAAGCGCACACTTGTCCTCGTCAGGTTTCTATACTTAACATGTAGACCTCATAGTCATTCACTTATCCTCAAGATACGGTCTCTTGCTATCGTCATCTGCGCCTCCAGAGTAGCTATTTTGCTGATAGGAGAGCCCCTGTCATTTAGGGTAGGACGCAAGAAGACATCTACCTCTTTCACGATATCTTTTTCTTCGTTGTCATTCACCAGAGCTTGGCCGAAAGACTGTAGTGCAGCGATGAGGACAGAGGAAGCATCTTCTGTGTCCAAGGGATCATCTTCTTCAGTTTCTGACTCATCCTGTGACAAAGAGGGATTTCAGTGCAAGCAAGAAATTGAAGTGTATGTATAGACAAAAAGAAACTGTGCAGGGCTACAGATTCTGATGATACAACATCAATTTACTTAAGCTCTTACACGGGCAGTGAAGGTCAAGGTGAACCTAAGGAAATATCATAGTTTGCAAAAAAAAAGTTGAAAGAAGACGATCAAATTAAAATCATGTAACTAAATACATAGAAGAATCTTCTTATAAATAAACCAGGCAACCAATATTTTGTCTGATATTCAAAGAGCTATGTTTGATTGACTCTTCTATATTATACGATGCTCTATGGCACAGATAAATGAGAGCCAAAAGAGTATTATTAAAATTGAATGCATGCCTTATATATACCAAGGGTCGTTCTTGAGAAAATTTGTGGCTCATGCCTCTTGACATTTAGAAGAAAATGTTGGATAATATGTAGGTGCTAGCACTTTGCAGAAGGTACAAACCTTACAGGTTCACTCAAGCAAATACCACAAGTCATATTTTCGCACAGTAATGGTTCACAGAATTACAGAAAAATTGAGAGAGAGAGAGAGAGAGAGAGAGAAGCAACAAGTTGGAGTTCAGAGGAGAACTGCAGCAACGGGTTTGAGAAGAGCTTCAGAAGAAGTGCAGCAGCAACAGCGCTAAGAGAGATGGGACAGCCATAGGCAGCAAGGAGCAGAGAGGAGAGGCAACGGCAAGGCAAGACTACTACAAAACCTATGACTAAGTCGAACTATATATTTTTACGATTGATGGGCATACTCGCGACTTCACCCATAATATTTCAAAAGAAGTTGAATCCTTCATTTTTCAAATTTGAGCATTGGCACACATCCACTGTATGGATTAGTCATATTATCAGGCTGGGTCAGTATATTAGTCAATTTGTCACATAAATAGTTTGTCAAACCAATTCTAGTAATAATCAATAGACATGCATATCTCTGGAAAAAAAGGAACACACATGCATACAGTGGAAGTGTCTCAAGGGCCAAACAATTCTGGAAACTACCATAGCAGAAATCATATTTGAACTTGCATTGCAGTATGCAAGAAACTGATGATATTGTCCCCAAGTAGTCTAGGATAACCTGATGATCAAACAAAACACTAAGTGATTATCTAGAGAATTATAGATTCGTCAAATTCTTAAATCAGTGTTTTAATAAAACAACATCTGTTAATTTGGAACTGTTTGTTATTGTTGATTGTTCGTAAGTCCATTTAGTTAAGGTTCTCAATCGGATTTCCATCCCACTTTCATTCAATTAGGTTCAGCAAATTCCTGTTATTACCTTGACAGTGCCCTGCCCACTGCTGGAGAGAGTTAATATTTTTGGCAAGAAATCTCTCTGTTATAAATGGTCCAAATTTATCTATATGTATTATGTATGTCCCCAATAATAGAGAAAACATTCTGGTCCTCTTCTTCTCTAGCAAATCTTCGACAGTGATGGGGATAGCCAATGACCTTTCTCTGATTTCTGAGTTTCAGAGGTAGAGGGTGGAAAAATTAGAAAGTCAACAAAGGGCTAGATGAATCTGATTGAAGAACAAAAGACAACAAAATATTTTGTTCTGAATAAATCATCAATTATATGTCCAATTAGTACTGTCCAGTTAAAGGTCGAAGCTAGAATCATAGATCTTACAACTGTACTTCCAAAAAGAACCATTCAATGTCAGACTTTTGTCATTGCTAAACGTCAGGATCTCATATCATACAGTGATAATTCTCCTAGATTAGGATTATACCAAATTAGTGATAAATAAAATAACTACAATTTGGAGCTTCAAGTAAAGCAAAAGTAGTTAACTTAATTCTCTAGTCGACGGCTATGTTGGTACCTGAAGAATCATTCTGCCCCTACTTAGTTCAGCACCTTGTCCCTCGTTCTTGGCGCAGCATCCAATCCCAAATCTCCAACCTCGTAGCGAATTCTAGTCAACAAGTAGTAGCATGGAATACTTCTACAACTAACTTAGAATCAGACAAGAAGACATTCTTACCATGTTGGCGTATATGACACTGGAACCACTCATGCAACCATTGTCTAGATGCGTCTCTTTGGGTTCAAAACTGTGAATTTTAGAGATGCACTTCTCTGAAAGCATAAAGATACCATATCAGACTCAACTCTTGGCTCAACAAATCATAAAGTTCGGTGCAAGTGCTTATACTACTTTTATGTGCAAATCCAAGTGAGAGTAGTATATTGGTAATCCATATTTCAGATGGAAACGGGGAAAACAGAAGTGTGATTTTGAAGGTGAATACCTTATGCTCCATCTCATGGATAAAACAGTTACAGTCAGATGCATGCTAGGCGGCATTCTCTTGCTCCGAGGTCGTGGCTCCTCTTCCGCCTCCCTCTGCAGCCTGTTGATCTTGATGGAACAAGGAGTGCCGCATCCGTCGTGCGACAAATCGATTGACCCGACTCCCGCCTCTTCCTCAATCTCTTTGCTACGTGGGAAGTAGGACGGCGACGTGCAAGAGAGAAGGAGTTGGGAAGAAAGAAATAAGGAGCGGCAGAGGAGGCATGCGGCACCCGAGCGCAGCGCCACCTCCCCGCCATGGCCACCGGCCCCTTCAAGCTTGCGCCGCCGTGGTCCGTGGCTTCGACGCCGGCGAACTCCTCACCCTGGTCGATTCTCCATTTTCTCCTCCTTCATCTCCGCGCATGCCTCCCGCCTTGCTGCCGCCGCTTAATGCGACGCCGCTGCCTTGCTGCCGCATCTCCTGGGCGCAGCGCCGCCTACCCGCCTCGCTGCCGCCGCCTGATGCGGCGCCCGAGCGCACCGCCGCCTCCCCGCCTCACGGCCGCATCTCCTGAGCGCAGCGCTGCCTCCCGCGCCCGAGCGCGCCGCCGCCTTCCCGCCTCGCAGCCGCATCTCCCGAGCGCATTGCCGCCTCCCCGCCGCCGTTTTATCCCTGCAAAAGAAACCGTCATCTCAAATTAGCCATTATAAAGGATCGCAGGTTGAATATTCAGAAACTGAGGGTCCTTTTTGCGAAAATGAAGCGTTTTCTTAGCTAATCACTTAAAATAGGACTGCGGGTTGAATTCTCAGAAACAGAGGGGCTTTTCTGCAAAAATGACAACAACGGACGACCAGAAGCAATCGTCGGCTTATTATTAGGAAAAGACTTGTGCTTCAAAGTAGCACCATGATCTTTATGGTAGAGTCTCTTGTTTTGTCATTTTCATATACTAGTGGGAATTTTTCATTATAGAACTTGGCTTGTATATTCCAACAATGGGCCTCCTCAAGTGCGCTAGGTCTTCGTGAGCAAGCAAGTTGGATGCACACCCACTTAGTTTCTTTTGTTGAGCTTTCATACATTTATAGCTCTAGTGCATCCGTTGCATGGCAATCCCTACTCCTTGCATTGACATCAATTAATGGGCATCTCCCTGGCCCATTGATTAGCCGCGTCAATGTGAGACTTTCTCATTTTTGTCTTCTCCACATAACCCCCTTAATTATATTCTATTCCATCCATAGTGCTATATCCATGGCTCACGCTCATGTATTGTGTGAAAGTTGAAAAAAGTTTGAGATTACTAAAGTATGAAACAATTGCTTGGCTTGTCATCAGGGTTGTGCATGATGAGAGCATTCTTGTGTGAGAAAATGGAGCATGACCAAACTATATGATTTTGTAGGGATGAACTTTCTTTGGCCATACTATTTTGAGAAGACATGATTGCTTAGTTAGTATGCTTGAAGTATTATTATTTTTATGCCAATATTAAACTTTTATCTTGAATCTTTCAGATCTTAACATTTATGCCACAATAAAGAAAATTACATTGAGAAATATGTTAGGAAGCATTCCACATCAAAAATTCTGTTTTTATCATTTACCTACTCGAGGATGAGCAGGAATTAAGTTTGGGGATGCTTGATACATCTCCAACGTATCTATAATTTTTGATTGCTCCATGATATTATATATTCTGTTTTGGATGTTTAATGGGCTTATTTATGCACTTTTATATTATTTTGGGACTAACCTATTAACCGGAGGCCCAGCCCAAATTGCTGTTTTTTTGCCTATTTCAGTGTTTCGCAAAAAAAGAATATCAAACGGATTCCAAACAGAATGAAACCTTCGGGAGCGTGATTTTTGGAACAAATGTGATCCAGAGGACTTGGAGTGGACGTCAAGCAACCACCAAGCCATGAGGCAGGGGGGCGCGCCTACCCCCTAGGCGAGCCCTCCACCCTCGTGGGCCCCTCGTGGCTCCACCGACCTACGTCTTCCTCCTATATATACCTACGTACCCTGAAAACATCAGGGAGCACCACAAAACTCTATTTCCACCGCCGTAACCTTCTGTACCCAAGAGATCCCATCTTGGGGCCTTTTCCGAAGATCCGTCGGAGGGGGCATTGATCACGGAGGGCTTCTACATCAACACCATAACCCCTCCGATAATGTGTGAGTAGTTTACCTCAGACCTTCGGGTCCATAGTTATTAGCTAGATGGCTTCTTCTCTCCCTTTGGATCTCAATACAAAGTTCTCCTCGATTCTCTTGGAGATCTATTCGATGTAATCTTCTTTTGCGGTGTGTTTGTCGAGATCCGATGAATTGTGGGTTTATGATCAAGATTATCTATGAACAATATTTGAATCTTCTCTGAATTCTTTTATGTATGATTGCTTATCTTTGCAAGTCTCTTCAAATTTTCAGTTTTGTTTGGCCTACTAGATTGATCTTTCTTGCAATGGGAGAAGTGCTTAGCTTTGGGTTCAATCTTGTGGTGCTCGATCCCAGTGATAGTAAGGGAAACGACACGTATTGTATTGTTGCCATCGAGGATAAAAATATGGGGTTTATATCATATTGCATGAATTTATCCCTCTACATCATGTCATCTTGCTTAAAGCGTTATTCCGTTCTTATGAACTTAATACTTTAGATGCATGCTGGATAGTGGTCGATGTGTGGAGTAATAGTAGTAGATGCAGGCAGGAGTCGGTCTACTTGTCACGGACATGATGCCTATATACATGATCATACCTAGATATTCTCATAACGATGCTCAATTCTATCAATTGCTCGACAGTAATTTGTTCACCCACCGTAATACTTATGCTATCTTGAGAGAAGCCACTAGTGAAACCTATGGCCCCCGGGTCTATCTTCCATCATATTAATCTTCCGTCAACTAGCTATTTCTAGCACCTTTTATTTTGCAATCTTTGCTTTCAATCTATATCATAAAAATACCAAAAATATTTATCTTATTATTATTATCTCTATCAGATCTCACTCTTGCAAGTGGTCGTGAAGGGATTGACAACCCCTTTATCGCGTTGGTTGCGAGGTTCTTATTTGTTTGTGTAGCTACGAGGTGACTCACGCGTGGTCTCCTACTGAATTGATACCTTGGTTCTAAAAAACTTAGGGAAATACTTACGCTGCTTTGTTGCATCACCCTTTCCTCTTCAAGGGAAAACCAACGCATGCTCAAGAGGTAGCAGAGGTCTTGGTGTCGTCCGCCTCGCGAGGCTTGGCCCCTCGCGAGGGTCTTGAGTGGTTGCTGATGAAGGTGGGTCGTACCAGGCTGTTGGTGGAGCCACGCCCTGGGCCACAGGTAGGCAAGTCCTGTTCCCAGGACGCCGACAGATATATACTACATGCATAGAAAACAATAGGTAAAGGATGATCAACATGTAACTTGCCTTGATTCCGGTTCAAAAAGTCACACTCGTGACAATAGCTCACATCGCACTCCTGACAATCTACACATTTCACACGATCAACAAATCAATCACTGAAGCTCAAATAAATCCAAAATGAAACCAACAACAAGAAATCATTTTAAAAATCCAACAACAATAGCATAAAAGCATGTACAAAATATCTACAATGCACTAGAATCACAAGCAAAAAGAATCACTCAATTTCATCTAACGGTTTAAAAGTTATGGCCTCCAGAACGTTTGATTCAAATTCGAACGAATTCAAATTTGAATAGTGCAAACATGTGAAATTTTGGTTCTGTCAAATTCTTCTGGTCATTGTGAGTGCATAGGAAAAAGAATCACCTAAAAAAGTATATAGACTAAAAGATATAGCTAGTTGGAGTTTAGTTGAAAATCTAAAAATAAAAGAAAAAAGGAAAAATAATATTATGGAAATACTGTAGCAACGCTGTAGCGTTCACTATAGCGGCTGGCCACGTGTCGACGCTTGGTTGGCTGGAGGATCTCCTTTGCGCGCGTGCTCACCGTGTACACAGGAAAAACGACGGCGACTTCGGGCGGGGCAGCGATGCTTCTCCGGCATGTCTCCAGCGAAGGTGAAGGGGCAGGCGGATGCTACGTTCAACGGCGGCGGGTTAGGTGGCGTCAGGAGCAACGGGGCATCCTCAGTTGGCATCGGTGACGAGCTTGAACGCGGCTATGCTCTGGCGGCTTCGGCGTGCTCGGTCGCCTTGCGCTGCTATGATTTCGGCAAAAATGAGGTGTCACAAAGACTCGACGCGGGGAGGGGAACCAAAGGGGACAACGAAGCGGCTGGAGGTGCTCTTACGACAACGAGGTCGTCCAGCGAAGGCGGCGCTGGTTCAGCTCCTTCGCGAGATTGGTTTCGCCTGTACCAAGGTGCGCGACAAAGGGAAAGATCGAGAAAGGGGTGAGGGGTTCCTCGAGGGATTTTCCTCGCTGAGATCTCCCGGACATGCACGGGGTCGACTAGGGTGTGAGATCAATCCAGGCTTGGCCTCGGTTGCACGAGCGGTGCGACATGGGTCCATCCGACCGAAGCTAGGAGAAGAACTAGTGCGGGGCCCTCTAGTCAGTGGCTGAGGCGAGGGAGTGATGGGGCTGGCGCATACCGGTTTGGGAGGCTGAGCTGGGACGCGGCAAAGTGCGGTGCTGGGCCACGGGCGGCAGTGTTTGGGTGGGCCGCGGCTATGCGGTGGTCTACACAGTTCGCGCGTTCTGCGTTTTTTACAAAAGCTACAGAAACAAAATAACTAAATTAAAAACATACACCAGAATAAATCCTATATATATATATAGATACACAATAAAATATATACACTAATATATAATACAGGAACACTAGTTCCACCTCTAATGCAATTTGGGAAATTCATTTTTATGCAATAGGCCACACAAACAACAATAAAACACTTACATAAAATAATTTGGAAGTTTCTAAAAATGGCAAAACATATCCGGTGAAATGAAAATAATATTCTCGACATTATGAACATTTTTAAAATAGGGGAGAAGTCATGTTATCTCCACTCCAATAAATTGCCTTCAGTTGCATAATGAAAAGAGTATTTCAGAAAAACAAATAATGCATGGAAAAATATGAGATGCATAAGAATGATCTATTAACATCCTAATTTCTTGACCCCTTGGAGGAGGGGTCCGAAACCAACCATAACTCTTGTTTGCCCACACATACGGACTCTAAAAACAACCTATACTCAAGTATTTCGAAATTACATAGGCCTGACCCAAAAATAAGGTGGCGCAAGACCTATTATAAGCTATGAAAGAAATTTATGACAGGGCATCTTGTATATTTCGTCCATGTCCTTGTATGTCATCAAAGAGGCTTCAAAGTACTGAAATCTGCATTGGAAACGCCATAGTGGTTCCCTTCGCGCGCGCCTTCATCTCCATGCTTGTTTCTGCTCGAGTGTCCATCCCTCTTGTCCATGCTAGCCCCTTCATTAGTAATTAACACAAAAGTATCCAATTTAGGCAGCATCATATTCTCATGAACATTATAATTGTTACCAAGAAACGAAAGTACCAGGTAATTCAATTAGCGTGCGCGAGCTCTAGTGATTGGTCCAGTATGTATAGCAGCAGGGGCTGTGGGTGTAACAATGGTATTGATGTCCTCATCACCCTCCTCTTCTCTAAATGAAGTCATCCTCGGTGGAAGCTCATCTTCCTCACCCAAATAAGGCTTCAAATCTGCAATGTTAAAAGGGGGACTAACCCAAAAATATGCAGGCAACTCAAGTTTATTTGCATTATCATTTATTTTCTCTAACACCTTAAAAGGACAATCAACACGTGGCAATTGCTTTGATTTGCGCAAATCAAGAAATCTATCCTTATGAAAATGTAACCAAACAAGATCTCCAGGTGCAAACACAACATGTTTTCTACCCTTATCTCCAGCAAGTTTATACTTAGCATTCATACGCTCAATGCTCTCCTTAGTTAACTCATGCATTTTTAAGATCAATTCAACACATTGTTTAGCATCAAAATTAACCTTCTCCAAAGATGGAAGAGGCAACAAATCAATAGGTGCACGAGGTAGAAAACCATACACAATCTCAAAAGGGCACATCTTAGTAGTAGAATGAAGCGAATGATTATAAGCAAATTCAAGATGAGGCAAGTAAAGCCCAATACCTTTAGTCCCGGTTCTTATACCAACCAGGATAGATGGGCCTTCACATGGCCGATGCGGCTTGCCAAGGTAGGGGGCCTTTTGTCCCGGTTGGTAGCACCAACCGGGACCAATAAGTGTCCACACGTCAGCAGTTCAGGGGCTAGGGTTTTTTTCTGAAGGGGGGGGGGTTGTAGGGTTAATTTAGGGGTTTCATATATTATGTTAGCTAGCTAATAGATAGAAGTGTCCTCTCTTATCTCCGTGCTTGGTCGACGCTACGTACTATACATATAGAGAGGACTCGACACACTAGCTAGGAAGCAAATGAAGGAAACCATTAAGTACAGAAGATCGTCATGAACATATACAGAGAGAAGTGATCGACCTCTCCTTCTCCGAGAGATTGGTCGAACAACAAGTTTTCGTATATCTATCCGACGCTACTGGCTACATATATATACAATGTAAGATCTCTTACAATCCCCTAGCATCTGAACTCAAGTTCCACATGGTATTCTCCGGCTTTATTGATGACCTGATCAAGAAAGAATCCCGCCAATTCCTCTTGAATTGCTTTCATGCGATCTTGTGGTAGGAGTTCATCCTGCATCTGCCACATCTAATTTGAAGAAGGGGGTCAATACATATATATGAATGAAACTCAACACAAATGATGGTAATAAAATGAAATTGTGAATATTATTGCTTACACACTTCAAATTGTCTTTTAGAGTAGCCCCGGTTTTTTTGCAAGTAGCGTTGTAGATGAACTAGCAAACGCAATATCCACAGTAATTATTCCTGGGTTCCTGCCACAAGCACTTTACAAGAAATAGAGGTCAATTAAACTGATAATGAAGCATTATAAATGGCATTGATGAAAGTAGCTAGAATCAACGGGAGATGCGCGGAACTAGCTAGCTAGTAGTACTTACTTTCGGGTATGTCCATCGCAGCTCCCCCGACAGTCCCGGAGCTTGTGCGGTGAATACTTTCCAAACCCTGTGAGACAAAGAAAACAATTACTTGATATCAGGAAATGAACAAAGTTGCCGATATGGTGCGATAGTGATGAATTGAACTTACTTCTCGAGCATTTTAGTCATGTCCGCATAGTCCTCGGGATCTTTTCGTCTCGAGTCTAAGACGGTTACTAGCCCTTGCTCAAGCTTAATATCTAGGAGAATATAGTGGGACCTACGCACGCATGCATAACTCATCAATTACATTACTATAACCTCGAGTAATAAGGGAAACCGAATATGCACAAGACAGCAACACTCGCTTGAAGTTGTAAGGAAAGAGTATTTTATCTTTGTTTTGATTTATTACCAACGATCGTAGCAAGTTGGCCTCAGTTTCTTTGGCATGAAATGTAACCGTATATTCATCTATGAGATTTGTGTTAATGAACCCAATATCATAGATTTGTGCTTTTCTGCATTCGACGATCTTCAATCTGCATAATATAGTGAGGATAATTATATATACATGCAATGAAAGAGCTAAGCTATATATAGAGACTTAATGACAGAAGTAGTACTTACAGACAGTAGCAAGTGACCGTTAATTTATCGAGGGCCATTTGATTGAAAAACTGGAAGAACTCCTCAAATGGAACAGACAACAGATCAATTCCAACGAGGTCGTGCTCCTCTTTAACTCTCAGCGTCAAAGTATCCTTCCCAGACTCTCTGCAGGTTTTCATGTACCAATCATGGAATCTTCGCATCATCATTGTTAGAGGAGGACTTCCATCTTTGACGAGAGGCTTCCCGTACTGGTATCTTAATTCGTCCACCTCCATTATATCATAATGTGCATTATCGTCGTGCATGTAATCTGCAGGATTTGTACCGGGCAAGATCCCCGGATGATTAGCGATGATATCTCTAGACACCTTGAGCGGGGGACACGATTGGTTCGTTTGTTCGCCGAGCTGGGGATTTTTTTTCCCACTTCTCCGTTATGCTAACCTTCGATCACTTCAAGTACTTCCTGATGACCCACAAGTTGATAGAGGCAAAGGTGTCCCGATGTTTCGATGAGATGGTGGCTATCGTTTTCTGTGGGAGTCGACCTTGACGATCCGACTACGAACGTGCGAGACGTCGCGCCTTAGCAATCGCTAAACCAACTTCCGAGGGGTTATTGACCACGCCGGAGCACGATCAACCTGACCACGAGGGCCTGTTTCCTGCGAGCAAACGAAGAACAAGCAAGAAACTGAGATTGCAATCTGGATATTGCGAATATAAGATGAAAGCTTTATTGATCAAGGTGGGGTTCTGTGACGTCTTGGTCTGGTTGTTGGACACAAACGAAGTACGCGAAGTTGCAGCTATAGCGAACTTTTAATCTAAACAAAACCCAAAGTCTAAATGACGCCCTAAGGGCTGTATATATGGAGGAAGAGAGGGGAATTTTGTGGCCCTTGAGGGTGGGGTCCGAAACCAACCCTAACTCTTGTTTCCCCACACATACGGACTCTAAAAAATAGCCTATACTTAAGTATTTCGAAATTACATGGGCCTGGCCCATTAATAAGGTGACGCAGCACCTAGAATAGCCTATGGACGAATATTATTAAGTGGCATCTTGTATATTTCGTCCATGGCTTCATGCACTCCTTATGGCGGCTTTAAAGTCCTGAAATCATCACTTGTAACTCCGTTCTTGATCCCCTTGCGCATGCCATCAACTTCATGCGTGTTCTTGCTCCAATGTTCATCCTTCTCCAAGCTAGGACCTTCATTTGAAAGAAAAACAAATGTATCCAATTTAGGCAGCATCATAATCTCATGAACATTAGAATCATTACCAAGAAACGAAAGCACCTGGTAATTTAATTGGCGTGCGCGAGCTCTAGTAATTGGTCCAGTATATGTAACAGTAGGGGCTGTGGGTGTAAAAATGGTATTGATGTCCTCATCATCCTCCCCTTCTTGAAATGAAGTCGTCCTCGACGGAAGCTCATCTTCCTCACCCAAATAAGGCTTCAAATCTGCAATATTAAAAGTGGGACTAACCCCAAAATCTGCAGGTAGCTCAAGTTTATATGCATTATCATTTATTTTCTCTAAAACCTTAAAAGGACCATCAACACGTGGCATTAGCTTTGATTTGCGCAGATTAGGAAATCTATCTTTACGCAAATGTAACCAAACAAGATCTCCAGGCGCAAACACAACATGTTTTCTACCCTTATCTCCAGCAAGTTTATATTTAGCATTCATACGCTCAATGTTTTCCTTAGTTAACTCATGCATTTTTAAAATCAATTCAGAACGTTCTTTAGCATCAAAATTAACCTTCTCCGAAGATGGAAGAGGCAACAAATCAATAGGTGCACGAGGTAGGAAACCATACACAATTTCAAAAGGGCACATCTTAGTAGTAGAATGCAATGAGCGATTATAAGAAAATTCAATATGAGGCAAGCATTCTTCCCACATTTTCTTGTTATTCTTCAAAACAGCCCTAAGCATAGTAGACAATGTTCTATTGACTACTTCAGTTTGTCCATCAGTTTGGGGGTGACAAGTAGTACTAAAAAGTAGCTTAGTCCCCAACTTAGCCCATAAACATCTCCAAAAGTGGCTAAGAAATTTAGTATCACGATCTGAAACAATAGTATTGGGCACACCATGTAAGCGAATAATTTCACGAAAGAACAAATCAGCAACATTAACAGCATCATCGCTTTTATGACATGGTATAAAGTGTGCCATTTTCGAGAACCTATCCACGACAACAAATATGCTATCCCTCCCCTTCTTTGTTCGAGGTAAACCTAAAACAAAGTCCATAGATATATCCTCCCAAGGAACACTAGGTACTGGCAAAGGCATATATAAACCATGAGGATTGAGTCGTGACTTAGCTCTTTGACATGTAGTGCAGCGAGCAACAAAACGCTCAACATCCCGTCTCATCTTTGGCCAAAAGAAATGTGTAGCAAGTATATCCTCCGTCTTCTTGACGCCAAAGTGTCCCATTAATCCTCCTCCATGCGCCTCCTGCAACAACAAAAGACGAACGGAGCTAGCTGGAATGCATAGCTTGTTAGCACGAAACACAAATCCATCGTTAAGAACGAACTTGTTCCAAGTTCTCCCTTCCTTACAATTCTGCAATACATCTTTAAATTCAGCATCATGAACATATTGATCTTTGATGGTCTCCAAACCAAATATTTTAAAGTCAAGTTGTGAAAGCATAGTATAACGACGAGACAAGGCATCAGCAATAACATTTTCTTTACCCTTCTTGTGTTTAATGACATAAGGGAAAGTCTCAATGAATTCAACCCATTTAGCATGTCTACGGTTCAGTTTTGCTTGACTTTTAATGTGTTCCAAAGATTCATGATCAGAATGTATAACAAATTCCTTGGGCCATAAATAATGTTGCCATGTTTCTAAGGTCCGAACAAGAGCATATAATTCTTTATCATAAGTAGAATAGTTCAGACTAGGCCCACTCAATTTTTCAGAAAAGTATGCAACAGGTTTTCCATCTTGTAATAACACACCTCCTAATCCAATTCCACTAGCATCACATTCAAGCTCAAAAGTCTTATTGAAATTAGGAAGTTGGAGTATAGGAGCATGTGTCAACTTATCTTTCAAAACCGTGAAGGCTTCTTCCTGTGCGGTACCCCAAACAAAAGGCACATCCTTCTTTGTAAGCTCGTTGAGAGGTGCAGCAATGGTGCTGAAATCTCTCACAAAACGCCTATAGAAACCAGCGAGGCCAAGGAAACTCCTCACTTGTGTGACCGTTTTGGCCTGCGGCCAACTCTCAATAGCTTCAATCTTGGCTTTATCAACTTCAATTCCCTATGGAGTAACAACATAGCCAAGAAAAGATACTCGGTCGGTGCAAAAGGTGCACTTTCCAAGGTTTCCAAACAAACGTGCATCACGTAGAGCAATAAAAACAGCACGTAAATGTTCCAAATGTTCCTCCAAAGATTTGCTATAAATCAATATGTCATCAAAGTAAACTACCACAAATCGTCCAATGAAAGCACGTAAAACTTCGTTCATTAACCTCATGAAAGTACTAGGTGCATTAGTTAACCCAAAAGGCATGACTAACCACTCATATAATCCAAACTTAGTTTTAAATGCTGTTTTCCATTCATCACCAAATTTCATACGAATTTGATGGTATCCACTACGCAAATCAACTTTTGAGAATATTGTAGAGCCACTCAATTCATCAAGCATATCATCTAGCATAGGAATAGGATGATGATAACGAATAGTAATATTATTAATGCCTCTACAATCAACGCACATACGCGACGTACCATCCTTTTTCGGCACTAAAATGATAGGAACAACACAAGGACTAAGGGATTCGCGTATATAACCTTTGTCGAGCAGTTCTTGTACTTGACGCATAATCTCCTTCGTCTCCTCTGGATTGGTACGGTATGGTGCACGGTTGGGTAGCGAAGCACCGGGAATTAAGTTAATTTGATGCTCAATCCCTCGAATAGGTGGTAATCCCGGTGGCACGTCTTGTGGAAAGACGTCAGCGAACTCCTGCAAAATGTTAGTGACAGCAGGGGGCAAAGAGGAAGGCACGTCCTCGAATGAAAATAATGCCTCTTTTTACACAAAAGCATAGCAAACAGATTTGCTGAAATATAGCTCATCAATATCAGATTTGGTGGCAAGTAAACATGCACTTTATAATTTAATTTCAGAAACAACAGTAGATGGTTTATTATTAGGCTTCATTTGGTGCTCAAATTCTTTTGCCACAATCTGATTTTCACTCTTATTTGTCTCCTGTTTTGCTTTATTAGCTCTATTAATATCATCTTTCAAAATGGAATCAGGAGTCATAGGAAGCAAAGTAATATTTTTATCGTTATGAACAAGAGTATACTGATTGTTTCTACCATGGTGTACAGAATTTTTATCAAATTGCCATGGTCTACCAAGTAATAAGGAACATGCTTGCATAGGTACCACATCACAATCAACATAATCAGCATATGTAGAGATACTAAAATGCACACGAACAGTACGTGTTACCTTAACCTTGCCGCTGTTGTTGAACCATTGGATGTAGTAAGGATGTGGATGTGGTCTTGTGGTGAGAGATAGCTTCACCACCATCTCCATGCTAGCCAAGTTATTGCAGCTCCCTCCATCTATGATCACGCGAACAGAACGTTCCTTCACAACTCCCTTTGTATGGAACAAATTATGCCTCTGATTTTGCTCAGCTTGTGTAACCTGCACACTCAAAACACATTGAGCAACTAAACTTTCTTACCTGTCAGCATCTTCAGGAGCCATGTATTGCGTCTCATGATCAGAATCGTCTCCACCGTGTTCGTCACGTGTAATAAGATCCAAAGTCTCCTCATCATAGTCACTAGTGGACTCATACCCACTATCCTCAGTAACAATCATCACATGCTTAGATGGGCATTCTCTCGCATAATGACCTCCACCCTTGCAACGTTGACAAATAATATCATGTGTTTGCCCTGTTGATGCCATGGATGAAGAAGAGCTCTTTGCAGGCCCAGAAGGTGTGCTCTTGGCAGATAGTGGTGATTGTGCCTGCTTTATTGTATCACGGTTGGAGGTGGTAGCCGACGGAGGCGCCGGTGTAGCAGAACGTGTGGAAGTAGATGATGCACGTGGTGTCCATGATGAAGGTCGACCTGCAGAAAAGTTAGTCCGCGCCAATGCCTGTCGATCCTGCACTTCACGTTCAGCTTTACAAGCAAGATGGAATAAACGAGTGATATTAATATACTCCTTATACTCTAGAATCGTCTGAATCTCTCTATTTAATCCACCCATAAAACGTGCAAGCATAGCTTCATTTTCCTCAACAATACCACATCTAATCATGCCAGTTTGTAATTCCTGATAATATTCTTCTACAAAAAATTTTCCCTGTCTTAAGCGCTGCAATTTTTGAAGTAATTCACGTTGATAATATGGTGGAACCCAACGAGTATGCATAGCAGTTTTCAAAGCAGCCCAAGTAGCCGGAATAGGATATAATCTACAATGCTCAGACCACCAAACACATGCAAAACTAGTGAAAGCACAAACAGCAGCAGGAACACGTCTCTCCTCGGGATATTGTAAACATGTAAATCGTTGTTCAGTTTCTAACTCCCAAGTAAGATATATATCAGGAACATATCTACCCTCAAATGGTGGAATATTCAATTTTAGTTTAGGGAGATGGTCATGATCTCGTACCTGAGGGTGAGCCCTACCATTGCCATTATTTGCATGTGGACGACCTGGTGGTTGCTGTGCTGTTGGTGGCACGTAGTTCTAATTTTGATCAACCTCATCCTCATAATCTCCCACATAAGCATCCTCCTCCACATCAGCAGTAGGAGCCACGGAAGTATCAATAGCAGCACCAGCAGTTTGGCCCGACTGAAGAGGGACACGGCTCGCTCGGCGGAGGGCTGTTTCCCGACGTGGAGGTAGTCGGTGTTGTTGCTGTTGTTGCAGAGTTGCGGCAGGAGCAGCCGGTGGTGGTGGTGGAAAACGCGAAAGCAATTCAGCAAACTTGTTATCGAGCTTTGTTTCAAACGTCTTCTCCATGCCATCTATCTTCTCCATGGCCTCTTCAAATCTGTTTATCACATCTTGCACCTGTCCATTCATCATTTGCTGAAACGTATCATGAAGCTCCTTGTTCGTCATGTTCTCCCAGTCAGTCTCGTCGGCTTGTGATCCTGGCATGGTTAGCAGCAATAGAAACACACAAGAATATGATCCTACAGACTACTAACAAGTGGTGGTGGTGGCGGGTGTCACAAATCCGTCAAGCAAATCTCAAATTCTTACCAGTTCTTACCCAGCAGCAGGCGGTGATCGGCAACCATTGTAGTCAAAAACTCTCAAAAGCTTGGATAGAGCGATTGCCAGGGAGAGTCAAACGCACGACGTAGATGTATGTGGAGCTGGGAAGGCTTATAGTATGGTAGCAAAAAGGGTCAGCAATAATCAATTCAGAGATGCAAAGTTGAATAAACGCTCAACGACGATACTGTACTGGTCCTAGGCTAGACCGTGCTAGAGACGCGAGCCTAGAACACTAACAAAATCACGGCGCTGCACGTAAATAAGGGAAAAGCACACTCTCGAACTTTTTTTTTCGCTTTTTTTGCGCTCCTCTTTTTTTTTGCGAAAAATCACTATAATGGCGAGTGTCTCAAAACTCTTCCCTCGTCAAACTGATAGGATGGGCACGAAATTTTTTTTTCACTTTTTTTTCGGAAATCAGGGCAGCGACGACGAAAAAGTGCGACAAAGAATCACTATGATGGAACGTGGATCAAAAGACTCAGAAAAGCCTAAAAATAGGATAGGGAAAAAAATTTTGCCCCTGAAAATTTTGGCCTAAAAACTGCCCGGGGGTCTCCAGACTCTTTTTTTTCTTTTTTCCGAGACCTACGCAGGCAAGGAAACACGACTCGGAATTTAGATTGATCTCAAGAACAAACCTAATATGAGAAGAACTCGGATTGGTGGTGGATATATGGTTGTGGTATATGGCAGCGGTGGTGGTTATATGGTAGCGGTGGTGGTATATGGATAGAGATTGGTGGTGGTATATGGATACGGATTGGTAGTGGTACATGGATATGGATTCAGAGCGGTGGCGGATAAGCAAAAGTGGTAGATGGGCGATGATGATGGTGCGGCGGCGGCGTGACAACTTATGACCAGAACTCGAAACTCTAAAAGACTAGACTCTAAGACCAGCAACTTGACACGACGATGCAACCGCAAATTCAACAAAGCAAAAGCCCTAAAAAGATTATGCAAAGGCTCAGATTGGTTCGGATATGATGAACTAACCCTAATTTTTTTGTGTGGCTTTTTTTTCATGGACTGTAGGTATGAAGAACAGACTCGATCTAATCTACGAAAAACTGTAATAATCTCACCGAGCAACCTGGAAATCTGATACCACTTGATAGAGGCTAAGGTGTCCCGATGTTTCGATGAGATGGTGGCTATCGTTTTCTGTGGGAGTCGACCTTGATGATCCGACTACGAACGTGTGAGACGTCGCGCCTTAGCAATCGCTAAACCAACTTCCGAGGGTTATTGACCACGCCGGAGCACGATCAACCTGACCACGAGGGTCTGTTTCCTGCGAGCAAACGAAGAACAAGCAAGAAACTGAGATTGCAATCGGGATATTGCGAATATAAGATGAAAGCTTTATTGATCAAGGTGGGGTTCTGTGACGTCTTGGTCTGGTCATTGGACACAAACGAAGTACGCGAAGTTGCAGCTATGGCGAACTTTTAATCTAAACAAAACCCAAAGTCTAAACGACGCCCTAAGGGCTGTATATATGGAGGAAGAGGGGGGAATTTCGTGGCCCTTGAGGGTGGGGTCCGAAACCAACCCTAACTCTTGTTTCCCCACACATACGGACTCTAAAAATAGCCTATACTTAAGTATTTCGAAATTACATGGGCCTGGCCCATTAATAAGGTGACGCAGCACCTAGAATAGCCTATGGACGAATATTATGAAGTGGCATCTTGTATATTTCGTCCAAGGCTTCATGCACTCCTTATGGCGGCTTCAAAGTCCTGAAATCATCACTTGTAACTCCGTTCTTGATCCCCTTGCGCATGCCATCAACTCCATGCGTGTTCTTGCTCCAATGTTCATCCTTCTCCAAGCTAGGCCCTTCATTTGTAAGCAAAACAAATGTATCCAATTTAGGCAACATCATAATCTCATGAACATTAGAATCATTACCAAGAAACGAAAGTACCTGGTAATTTAATTGGCGTGCGCGAGCTCTAGTAATTGGTCCAGTATATGTAACAGTAGGGGCTGTGGGTGTAACAATGGTATTGATGTCCTCATCAATAGGTGCATCTACTTTTACTTCTATGGACGGATGATATTTAAACCACTTCTCTTTGGGGAGATCAACATAAGTAGCAAAAGATTCACAGAAAGAAGCTACTATCTTAGAGTCAAGTCCGTATTTAGTGCTAAATTTACGGAAAACATCGGTATCCATAAAAGATTTAACACAATCAACCCTAGGTGTCATACCTGACTCCTTACCTTTGTCGAGGTCCCAATCTTCAAAGTTGCGTTTAGTTCTTTCCAATAAATCCCATTTGAATTCAATAGTCTTCATCATAAAAGAGCACAAGAAGTATCAAGCATGGTGCGATTGTTACCAGAAAGCCAAGCATAAATTTTTTGAATAATCATTTCTCTTGAGAGCTCATGATTGGGGCATGAATATAACATTGACTTAAACTCCCCCAAGCTTGAGCGATGCTTTCTCCTTCGTGAGGCCAAAAATTATATATATAATTGCGATCACGATGAACAAGATGCATAGGATAAAACTTCTGATGAATATTCCAATTTCAATCATTTGTATTCCAAGACCTCATATCATCACATAGCCTATACCATGTCATGCATCTCCCCTCAAAGATAATGGGAAGACTTCTTCTTAACAACATCTCCTGGTACACCTGCAAGCTTAAATAATCCACAAACTTCATCCACATATATTAGATGCTTCATCAGGATGTTTTGTTCCATCTCCTAAAAAAGGATTAGCTAGTAGTTTTTCTACATACCCAAAGGAATTCAAAGCAAGTATTTTCATTCTCGTTTTCATTTTCAGTAGGTTCAGTAGGCTGAGGAGCAACTCTTTGCTCTACTGGTCGGGGTGAAGATACCCCGAACAAGCCCCTCAGAGGATTACTTTCCATACTAACAAGTGACAGTAAATTTCAGCACACTATATAAATTTTTCCTTACCAAATTCCACCTACCAAAGGCGCTCCACTCCCCGGCAACGGCGCCAGAAAAGAGTCTTGATGACCCACAAGTATAGAGGATCTATCGTAGTCCTTTCGATAAGTAAGAGTGTCAAACCCAACGAGGAGCAGAAGGAAATGATAAGCGGTTTTCAACAAGGTATTCTCTACAAGTACTGAAATAAGTGGTAACTGATAGTTTTGTGATAAGATAATTTGTAACGAGCAACAAGTAACAAAAGTAAATAAAGTTCAGCAAGGTGGCCCAATCCTTTTTGTAGCAAAGGACAAGCCTGAACAAACTCTTATATAAGGGAAAAGCGCCCCCGAGGACACATGGGAATATCGTCAAGCTAGTTTTCATCACGTTCATATGATTCGCGTTCGGTACTTTGATAATTTGATATGTGGGTGGACCGGTGCTTGGGTGTTGTTCTTACTTGAACAAGCATCCCACTTATGATTAACCTCTATTGCAAGCATCCGCAACTACAACAAAAGTATTAAGGTAAACCTAACCATAGCATGAAACATATGGATCCAAATCAGCCCCTTACGAAGCAACGCATAAACTAGGGTTTAAGCTTCTGTCACTCTAGCAACCCATCATCTACTTATTACTTCCCAATGCCTTCCCTAGGCCAAATAATGGTGAAGTGTCATGTAGTGGACGTTCACATAAGACCACTAGAGGAGAGACAACATACATCTCATCAAAATATCGAACGAATACCAAATTCACATGACTACTGATAGCAAGACTTCTCCCATATCCTCAGGAACAAACGTAACTACTCAAAAAGCATAAACATGTTCATAATCAGAGGGGTATTAATATGCATATAGGATCTGAACATATGATCTTCCACCAAATAAACCAACTATCATCAACTACAAGGAGTAGTTAACACTACTAGCAACCTACTAGCACCAATCCCACATGAGACAAGAATTGGATACAAGAGATGAACTAGGGTTTTGAGAGAGATGGTCTGATGAAGATGTTGATGGAGATTGCCCTCTCCTGATGAGAGGAGCGTTGGTGATGACGATGGCGATGATTTCCCCCTTCAGGAGGGAAGTTTCCCCGGCAGAACAGCTCCGCCAGAGCCCTAGATTGGTTCCGCCTCGTGGCGGTGGATTTCGTCCGAGAAGATGGCTTCTTATTTTTTTCCAGAGAGACTTCATATAGCAGAAGATGGCCACCAGAGGGCCACCAGGGGGCCCACGAGGTAGGGGGCGCGCCCCCCACCCTTGTGGACAGGGCGTGGCCCCCCTGGTGAACTTCTTGCGCTCAATATTTATTATATATTATAAAATGTACTTCCGTGAAGTTTTAGGACTTTTGGAGTTGTGTAGAATAGGTCTCTAATATTTGCTCCTTTTCCAGCCCAGAATCCCAGCTACCGGCATTCTCCCTCTTTATGCAAACCTTGTAGAATAAGAGAGAATAGGCATAAGTATTGTGACATAATGTGTAATAACATCCCATAATGCAATAAATATCGATATAAAAGCATGATGCAAAATGGACGTATCACTTCCCTACCGCTCCGCTTCAATATATGACCTTTCAATAATGCGCTCATAGTTGGTTTTCGGCGGAGACAGTGGTGGTTTCTTCAGGGCATCGATACCGCGCTTTGCTTTCACCGGATCTATCTTCTCCTCCGGAGGTGGATGTTTCTTAGATCTTTGCATTTCAAAGAACTCCCTCACTTGCGCTTGACCGATCTCCGCGTTTTCCTTCTCGGTCATCTCGTATGGTAACTTCTCTAGAGGCTTGAGAGATGGACCGAATCTGTATTGCCTCCCGCCTCTGGCTGTACTGCTAGACGCCGGAGCAGACGGAGCGGCTGCGGCTATCTTCTTTCCTTGCTTACGAGGCAGAGAAGGACTATGATGCGCTGGAGCAGCCAGAGCGGCGGCGGCTCTCTTCCGCTCTTGCTGACGTGCCGGGCGAGGAGGTGGGATGCTCGGGCGCGTCGACGCAGGCGTATAAGGAGGCGGAGTGCCGCCACCCGCCGGAGAAGGAGGCAGAGTGCCTTGATCACTCGCCGGAGGAGGAGGCGAAGGAGGAGGCGGAGTGCCCTGACTCGCCGGAGGAGGAGGAGGAGACGGAGGCGTCCAGTTCGGAAGGTTGATGAGCTCCTTCCACCATAGACATGGAGTCTTCAGAGCACAACCCAGCCGAGTCTCCCCTTCACCGGTAGGCTAGTCAAGCTCGAGCTCCTCAAATCCCTCCGTTATTTCATCCACCATCACAGCCGCATATCCTTCTGGAATTGGACGGCAGTGAAAAGTTGCACCGGGTTCAGGAGGTGCAACAGAGCCGACAGCCTCCTTGACTTTGAAGTTCTGCCATTGCGTCATAAGGTGGCAATCTTGAGACTCCGTGATAGCATCCACGGGTAGCTAATAGGAGCCGTGAAGACAGGCTCCTGAAGCAGCTCGGTGGAAGCCACACTGCTTCTCTGTTGAGATGGCGGGGTAGCTTCGAGGGTAGCTTCGGCAGGTCGCTTGCTGTGAACTGCTTCTCGTTCTGCTAGTGCTTGTACCCTTGCGTGCAGCTTCTGCAGTTCAGTCTGCTCCACTTTCCTCTTCCTCTCCCGGCCTTTGTAACTGCATGCCACGGGAAACCCAGCCTTCCATGAAACGGAGCCTAGCGTGCCTCGTCTCCGTCCAGGGTGCTCAAGATTCCCAAGGGCCAGTGTGAGCTCGTCGTTCTCTCTGTCGGGAATGAACGTCCCTTGCTGCGCTGCGGCGATATACTCCTGAAGCTTCGTGATAGGCATATTCAGTTACTGGTTCGTCCAACGGCACTTCCCTGTTTCAGGGTCCAAGGTTCCCCCAACCCCGAAGAACAAAGTCCTTGAATGGTCTGGCCAGTGCAATGTCTCTGGTTCGACCCCTTTATCAAGCAGGTCATTCCCAGCCTTGTCCCACAACGGCCGGGCTTTGAGGTAGCCACCTGACCCCGTGCGATGGTGAAGCTCCTTCTTTACAACATTTTTCTTATTTGTCACTGACATCTTCTTGCTCTTCTCCGATGTATTGTGTGCTACAAATGCGTCCCAGTGATCTCTTATCTTCTCAAATTGGCTGGTTAATTCTGGAGTCTTTTCTTTGTCGACAAACGTTGTTTTCAACTCATTCTTCCACCTCATGTACAGATCTGCCATCTTCTTAAGAGCATGAGCCTTGACCAATGGCTCTATAGCTGGCTTCTCCGGATCCTCCTCTAGCGGTAGGGTGAAATTTGCCTTCAGCGCGGTCCAAAGACCATCTTTCTGACTATCGTTGACATAAGACACCTCAGGGTCTTTGTTCATAGGCTTATACCATTGGTGGATGCTGATCAGGATCATGTCCCTAACAAGAACCCCGCACTGAGCAGAAAATGCCTCCTTGGTCCGGATGGGTTCAATCGGTTGGCCATCGCGCGCGACTGCTGTGATCGTGAACCTTTCATCCTGGCGCAACTTCTTCTTCAGGCCTCGTCTCGTTACCGAAGTTTTGCTCGATCTGGAGGGCTAGAAGAGAAGAAAGAAGAGAGTTAATATGTGCACATACCAAAACAATTAATGCATCAATTAGCTATAGTCAGCACATGATTAATTAATATATATACCTGGCCGGACTCCGTTCGGTCACCGGAGCCGTCATCACGGTCTCCTTCTTCCATCGGCATTCGGTCACCCGAGCCATCATAATCATGTCCTTCATCCTCCATTCTTCGATAACCGTAGCCTGCTTCACCCTCCTCTTCCAGATAATCGGTGTCGTTGAGATAGTATGAGACATCACCTTCGGCTGCGATTATGTCCCCAACACCTGTTCTGCTTCCAAGTCTCGGTGCTCCATAGTTTCTACAAATATTACAACATGGCAATTATTATACAAAACATGACAGATGGATATATTAGTGGCAAACGAAGACCTAGCTAGCAAATCACAACAAGGAATCATATTAGTGGCCTCGACACTTCTCTAGGGTTTGGGTTGGCCTCGGCAACGCTTCTAGGGTTTGGGGTGGCCTCGACGACAACGCTCTTTTAACTTGGTAAATTTGGGTGGCCTCGGCAGCTCTTCTAGGGTTTGGGTCAGACCGCCTCTCTCATGATTGTCCGAAGTCTAGACCGATAAGGGATTTAACAAAATGGCGCCATTCTGGATGTGCACAAAATGGTCCATATTTTTCCTGATCTCATCTACCCTTCTATACGTCACGTTTGTCTAGTGTCAAAGGATTCAACAAAACCATGTCTTCATCATTAGGCGAAAGTAAGAGGCGTATTTGGAAGGCCTTTGCTGAAATTCGTACAAAAAGACGAATTATCCTATCGGGGCTCTGTTCTAGAACAACTTTGGAAAACTTCACCATCATGCCCCGGTTACTTCCGGCTAATGATGAAACAATGGATTTCTTCAATACTTTGACACAAGGCAACCCGTCGACCCCTCGGTGATCCTTGACCCTCGACCCCTTGACGACCTCGACCCTCGACCGCTCGGTGATCCACGACCCTCTACCCTAGTTCCCGACCCTCGACCCCCTCATGTCACATTTGTATAGTGTCAAAGGATTCAACAAAACCATGTCTTCATTATTAGGTGAAAGTAACAGGCGCATGATGGTATTAAGCTCCCCAAAGTTATTTTGGAGCGGAGTCCCAGATAGGATAATTCACTTTTTGGTACAAAGTTCAGCAAGAGCCTTCCGAATATCGCTATTTGGAGGGCCTTTGCTTAAATTCGTACCAAAAGACGAATTATCCTATCTGGGACTCCATTTCAGAATAACATTAGAGAACTTCATACCAGCATACCCCGGTTACTTCCGGCTAATGATGAAGCCATGGATTTCTTCAATACTTTGACACTAGGCAACCTCTCGACCCCTCGGTGATCCTCGACCCCTTGACGACCCTCGACCCTCGAACCCTCGGCCCCTCGATGACCCTCGAACCCTCGGCGACCCTCGACCCCTTGGTGACCCTCGGCCCTCTACCCTAGTTCCCGACCCTTGCCCCTCGAACCCTCGGCGACCCCTCCCCTCATGTCGAAGTTATCAGGGAGGGGGTATATCGCCCCCCTCATGTCGAAGTTATCGTGGAGGGGGTATATCGACAACGACATAACCAATAAAAAATAAGAAGAGGAAGAAGAAGAAAAAAAGAGGAGAAGAAGAAAGGAATAGAGGAGAAGATCAAAGAAAAAAGAAGAAAAAAAGAGGAGAAGAAGAAAAAAAATAGAATATTCTATTTTTTCTTCTTCTCCTATATTCCTTCTATTTTTTCTTCTTCTCCTCTATTCCTTTCTTCTTCTCCTCTTTTTCTTCTTCTGTTTTCCTCTTCTTATTTATTTCTCCTCTTCTTCTCCTTTCTTCTTCTCCTTCTTCCTCTTCTTATTTTCCTTTTTCCTCTCGTTCTTTTTCTTCTTATTCTTCTTCATTCTTCCTTCTTCCTTCTTCCTCTTTTCTTCCTTCTTCCTTCTTCCTCTTTTCTTCCTTGATGTAGGGTAGAACCCTAATCGATCGATCTTTCACGAAAGGAGCGGATCCCGCGAAGAACACGAGGAACACAAAGAGGGAAACGAGGGAAATAACAAGGGGAAACACAAGAGGAACACTCAAACTAACAAGAACAAGTCACACATGGGCTAGATCCTGGAGTACATAAAGTAAGATACATGATCCACGATCAACTAGGGACGATACACGGTAACTGATCTTCTCCGTGAGGAGGTCTTGATGTTCTTCCCTAAAGAGGGGTCTTGAATCCGCTTGGGGGATCTTCGTCGGTGGAGCTTGAATCTCCGAGGAGAAGGTAACCAAGTGGATGAGCAAAGCTCTCACAAAATATGAGCTAATCCTTTGCTAACCCTAACTACAAGGAGGTGGGGGAGTATATATAGTCTAAGCCACGAAGGGGTAAGTGGGAAAGAGGGATACATGGGCCCTTGGCCCGTTCACTATGCGCAGACAGGCGCCGGATGTCCGGGCTGTGGGCCGGATGTCCGGGTTGGCGAGGTCGGCCTCGGTGCTCTCTGGATAGGGGGCGTCAGATTTCCGGGCAGTCGCCGGATGTCCGGCCCGTTGCGGGGCTCCGGATGTCCGGGGGTCGGCCGGATGTCCGGCCGTTGTAGAGTCGCCTAGCATCTGTCTCTCTCTGGTCTTCTTCTGGTTGGTGGCGCCGGATGTCCGGGCTCTTGCCGGATGTCCGGCCGCTGTAGCTCCGTGCCACTTGAGGCACTTCTCGATCTGCTTCCGTGTGGACTTGTCCTATGCTTCGAGCATCTCCATGGTCGTCTCCTTGGTTCCTGAGCACACGTAGTGTCTTTACATTAGGTAGCAACCATGTCTCATACGAGTGGGAAGGGGAAGCATTTAGGAATAGGTTCACCTTGTGTCAAATGGCGTATGCTTGAGTGTACATGGGGATGATCGTAGGATGCTCCGCATCATCTCCCTCCCTTAGGTAAGATCCGACCTCGGATCAAAAACCTCATCACCATGGAAACGGTTGTTGTGGACGGACTTGTAGTTGGACGAAGAGGAAGACATGGCGCAATCCAAGTACTCCAATGTGTCGCCGGAGGAGTATACATGCAAAAGAAGCAAACACGAACAACACTCGGAAATACAATGGTTAGTGCACACAAAGGGTCCATCATGTAAGAATGAGTTCATTCAGAAAGATTGTTCATGACAAAGCACGTGAAGCTTATGAAGCTGATATAGAATGATATGCAAAGCATTCATGGGAACAATAGGATTTGTAGTATGCACAAAGGTGTGCTGAATGTGATCAAAGCAACCATTGTGCAAAATGATGTCATAATGGGATGGTTTATCAAAATCATGAACATGGCAATTGATGCTCAATGTGATGTGATCATGCAATTTATGGTGGGCAATATGATCATCATGTATGAATATGCCATCAAGGAAGATCACAACAAATTTGCTAAGGAAATGCACAAGCTCATATATCATGGACGACATGGGAATACAAGATGCAACAAGGCAATCATAATGTGAGTCAATCCATGCATAAGATGCAAATTTGTCATGTGTATGATATGTCCATCGAGCATGACATGTGTGGGCACAATCAACAAATATGGAGGTGTTGGTGTACCAATGCTCAATGTCGTGGCATGAGTGGAGGTTCGAAGGTGCATTGAATAAGTCCGAGCGCTCCTCAACTTGAAGGTCCATAGAGCCAGTCTCCCATATCGCTCCTCCATTCACGAGATGAATCATGTAGACAACAAGAAGGAGACAACAATGAAAGAGTGACCCATCCAATATGCGTAATTGAGGATGGCTCAAAGGGAAGGAGTTCACCTTTAGGAGATTCTCGCAAATGTTGGTGTTGCACATCGTGTATGCCTTCACACGACTAAATTGTCTCATGACAGTATCGCCTTGTGAATCCTTCAACATGAAAGAACATGACAAACACTCGGAAAAACAAATGAGGTTAGCGAAAAACCTATCATTCGTGTGGTAAAATACCCAACAAGTGTATGCATCATGCTCATCATAAAAAAGGACAAGGGAGCATTTTATAGTATGGAGGCATATAATGCGAGAACAACCAAATTCAATAGGCTCAATCAAACAAGCATGCATCACAAGTAAGGTGTCCAAGTCTCCAAGATCAATAAGCATAATTGGAGGCAAGCGACAATGAACAAGATGTATCAAGTGAGAGGCACGAGCATATATGTCATCAACCCAAGAAAGCGAGTAAGAGTTGAACATGGGTGATGCGACAAAGCAAGCAATCATGGTGATCAATTCAAGCAAGCTAGTAGTGCGAAGATGCAACATACTAGAAGGAATCATGGCAAGCATGTCATGGGTGCAAATAGTGTGCATGAATAATTCACATGACATAGCACAAGCATGAAAGGAGGATATGAGCAAAATAGCATCAATAGCATGAGGCACATGATAAACATGGCAATAGCAACAAGGATCTCCACCAAGCATGCAAATACACATAGGAGTAGCATAATGGTGAATCATGGCTAAGTGCAAGCAAGGATCACAATTGCATGGCAAAGACATAGAAATAGGCATAACATGCAAAGTGAACATGGTACGATGGGCATAAATGAACAAGTAGTATATAGCCCATAGCCGTGTGAGAACCAAGTAGAAGAGATGCGCGTAGTCCTCACGCAAAAGGAATGGTGGTAAGGATAGTCCATGGGATCCCAAATCGTCATTGCTCTCAAGAGCTCGTTTCATCAACTCTTGGGATTGAGAGGTTGACGAGTATACGTGAGTACCTACACAAAACAAAGAGAAAGGGAAAATTGTGTGTGCGTGGTAGATGTACACATCATCCATCATGATGCGCACGTGCTTGTGTTGGTTAGCACAAAATACCCAATGCTTGAATAAATGAGATGCGTGATATAGAAACATGTCATCCATCATGATAGGTTTGTTGTTATGTATAGCATAATGGAGACTCAAATTGTGTAATGCATCACAAGAAATATGTAGAGCATTATCATTTATGGAATGCGTACGGTGCAAGCAATCATGAGAATGATGCAAAGTATGGAATGCATCAAAATCTCCTAATATGTATGAGGAAACTATGGGGGTCTCCTCCTGATCATTAATGGAAACATCACATGGAGAATATTGACAACATCCAAAACAATGCATAGTTGGAACATTGTGATCATGGCGTGGCATAGTAGATGAATTGCGCAAATCATGTAAAGGAAGCATGGCAATATCATCACATGAAAAACAAAAGCCAAGGACCATCATCTCGTCATCTATGCCATAAGTGCGTATAGGATTTATGTGAATGGGGCATGCATAGTCACTATGTTGAGATTGAAATGATGCAATATGGGATATCTCACTCATAGCATATGATAAGGTTAATGGATTGTCAAACATGATGTGACCAATAGAATTTTCACATGATATCCTATGGAGCATAGCATCACAACTAGGCAACTCGACATGCTCGTCATCATATTCATCATAAATAGGTAAGTCATGACATGAAGAAGTTGCACTAGCATGAAGCATGGGTATAGGTGTGTCAACATCATGCAAGCAATCATTCATAAAATAGTCCACTAGTGGGACAAGATCATAACCCCTATTTCTCCATGCTTGGTCCAAACATTATAGGGTGGCATGAAACCCTTATAAAGCAGGTGTTTGTGAAGGATTTTCCGGTCAGAGTAAGACTTCGTATTCCCACATATAGGGCATGGACAACACATAAAACCATCATGCTTGTTTGCCTCAGCCACTTCGAGAAAATTATGCACGCCCTTAATGTACTCGGAGGTGTGTCTGTCACCGTACATCCATTGCCGGTTCATCTGCATGCATTATATATATATATAATTAAGTGTGTAAAAAACCATTACAGATTCACGTGGATAGATAAGTGACCAAATTAATAGAAGTTCATCATCACATTAAAAACAAAAGTACATACATAGTTCTCATTGAACAACACATAGCTCTCCAGGACATCTAATTAAACCATATGTTGAAACTATGTAAAACATTTCAATGCAACAACAAATGCGATCATAATCGCAACCAAGGTAACAATTGATCCAACGACATAATGATACCAAGGCTCGGTATGAATGGCATATTTTCTAATCTTTCTAATCTTCAACTGCATTGCATTCGTCTTGATCTTGTGATCATCGACGACATCCGCAACATGCAACTCCAATATCATCTTATCCTCCTCAATTTTTTTATTTTTTCCTTCAAGTAATTGTTTTCTTCTTCAACTAAATTTAACTTCTCGACAATAGGGTCGGTTGGAATTTTCGGTTCACATACCTCCTAGATAAATAGAATGTATGTCACGTTGGTTGGCATAATTGTCATAAACAACAAATGAACCAAATAGTTATAAAAGATAATATATACCACATCTGAATCATCGACATGACGACGGCCGACGGGGGCAGATACCAAAACAATCGCACTATATAATAACAAGCAATAATAAAAGTAAGAAAATTAGACAAGTATCTATCTAATCATACAAGTAAGAATTTTTTCTTTCAGAAAGAAGATAAGAACAAGAGGCTCACCACTGTGGTGCTGGCGATGAGATCGGTGCAGGCGATCGACGGCGGTGAAGACGGGGACGGGACATGACAGACTGCTAAACCTAGATAAATCTCGAGGAAAATGGAGCTTGGAGGTCAAGCTTCTGTTGGAGATATGCCCTAGAGGCAATAATGTATGGTGATATTTCCTATGTGTTTATAGTCCTTAGACATTATCAATGATGTGTATCAGCAAGTGTGTGACTTATTTGTGGGACTATGCATTGTATGATGAATGTCCTAAAAGGTCCCTAGAAGAAAGGGCTGTGTGGATGCGCAGCCGACTAGACTAGCATATGACACGGTCGATGGCTTGGTCTCACTAGCCATGGGGCATTGCATGCTAATCGGATAATATGGACTTGGAAGGATCTGGTCGGATTCGACGTAGTCGGATCCGAGTCGAGATAAGGTCCGAGTCGGACAGACCCAACTATGAGACGCAACGATATGTCATCTGTGAGTCTCTAGTACAACATACGTTCTATGTCCTAAGACCTGAGCTGGCACATGTACTCGGGATGGTGACAGACTTGCTTTGGGTCAACCAAACGCTACTCCGTGACTAGGTAGTTACAAAGTTAGGTTTCAGGCTTGTCCAGACCCATGCTGCAAGACATGGTCGAGCAAGATGGGATTTGCCCCTCCAATCAGGAGAGATATATTCTGGGCCCCTCGTGTGATCCGACCAGGATAAGCATGACCATGCGACAAGGATTATGAGATAATCTGGTTTGTGTTCGGCATCACTGGAACGAGAAAGAGGTCGGGCTAACACAAGGATGACAGACTCACCTTGAGCCCGACAACATATATCGTGTGGCAAAAGGAATGGAAGTATGATGTACAGGTTCGCCTAATCAGCTTCATAGTCTGCTTGGTGTTCGGCACGCCTTGCTAGGGGCCGCTACCAACCGTGCAGTTTGGAGGTGATCCGAACTGCGACCAAGCCAGCTTGAACCTAAGGGGTCGCGCGCTTAAGGGAAGGAACCTACGAGGTCGGATCCAAGGACACTAGTCGGATGTAATCCGAGCTGTGTTCGGATTCTGGCTGAGTAGACTTATGGGCTTTATGGTCCTTGCGAGGCCCAAGTGTTGAGCCCGCGACGGACACCTATATAAAGTGGGGGTGCGGCACACTCATGCGGCTGATCGCTTTGGCGCTATCACTAGGGTTTGCATGTGCTGCAAATAGACACCTCCACTCGCCCCCGGTTGTGTGATCGGACCTAGCAGTCCGCCGCACGATGTTCCTCCTACACGCGCGGATACCGTTAGAGGCGGTGCACCTGCGCCGCTCTGGCGAACTTGTACGTGGGATCAGGCGACCGGCTGTTCGAGGGAGATCGGACAAGGAGGAGACAATCCACGCAGACGCGCTGCACCAACTCTTCTTCCGCTGCATGGCACTGCACGTCTAGTGGTAACGAACTGTGATCCATCTCTAGTAGCCTGTTCTTGGTTGTTCTACGCGTAGGAAAATTTTAATTTGCAGTCGACACACCCTACCGTAGAACCCTACAGTGGTATCAGAGCTTGTACTATAGGATTTGGATTCAGATCATATGCATATTAGATATGTGGAGGCTGTAGATGAGATCTGTCGTTGTTGATAAGATTGGCTGTGTGAACGGTTGATGAGATAAACTGCACATGGGGACCGCCGTGTCCGTAGCGCCTTGTATTTCGTACATGATCACTCAAACCGATAGAATGCGATTCTATGCATAACTTTATTTTGCAGGGTTTGATGTGAATAGTATGGCTCATGTGTATGTGATGCATGTGTGTAAATTATACATGGCCTGCGTGTCATGTTTTTCAGCCGGCAGGAGTCAAAGTGCTATCATTACAATGTATAACAACCTGCGTGTCGACTTGTGACTCTATGTAAAATTCATTACTAGTTGTAGTAGTTGGATTATAGAGATCGGGTTGGTAGCTTGGTGTCCCAACGTGACAAACAAAGATGGAGTTCCTAGATGGTCATCGGAGTGGGAGCCGACCTGGAAGAACGTCCAAGAAGGAGTCATACTATTTCACAATATGTGTTTATTTGTGATTGTTATGCTTATTTGTTTCTATGCATGTTAGAATGGTAGAAAGATCCCTCGTTAATATCAAGCAAATTGCCATTCCCGATGTTTCACCTTCGCACGTCAAGTACGTCTAGTAGTGGGCTCATAAAATTGGGGTGCTGCTAGGTGTCCTTGAACTGAAGGGTTCGTGTCGGACATGGACATGCACTGCATTAGGTTAACTTGACAAGGCTATCAAAACAGTTTCGGGCCTTGAGCAAAGAAGGTTGGGGGCCGGGGTATGAGATACCTTCCTGACCGACAAGAGTCGTATAGAGATACGATTAGCAATGAGTTGCTTACCGGATAGGCATGTTGTCTAGCAGTGATGCTAAAGCTCACTAATCGCATGTGCTCGTCGGATCCTGAATCACTGAGAGTTTGCAGAGGGATGCCAACTTCAGTGGGAGTATTTATATTTAAGGCTTGAATTACTCTACATAAACACATTGCTTAGTGATTGCATATTTTGTGTTGTAGATCAATGGCACCACCTGCTCAACCCAACTTTGCATTGAAATCAATTCTGGAAAAGGATAAACTGAATGGAACATACTTTACCACCTGGTATAGAAATCTGAGAATTGTTCTCAAGCATGATAAAAAGGAACAAGTTCTAGAGGATCCACTTCCAGAGGAACCTGTCGATAATGCTAGTTCCACGGCTAAGAATGCCTACCAGAAACTCGTCGATGAATCAACGGAGATCAGCTGTCTAATGCTGGCTTGTATGGAGCCCGATTTGCAACAGCATTTCGAAAATGTTGAGGCTTACGATATGATCGGAAGTCTCAAGAGCATGTTTCAGGCTAGGACCTAAAGGTTCAATGTATGGCGATCCTTGATGGATTGCAAGCTGAAGGAAGGTGATCCACTGAGCCCACATGTGATCAAGATGATCGGATATGTGCAAGCTCTGGATCGTTTGGGCTTCCCGCTCTTGGATGAGCTAGCTACTGATGCAGTTCTGGGTTCCCTTCCGCCCAGCTATGGGACGTTCATCTCGAACTATCATATGCATGGCATGGATAAGAAGCTCACTGAGACATCTCCAACGTATCTATAATTTTTGATTGTTCCATGCTATATTACATTCTATTTTGGACTTTACTGGGCTTTATTATACACTTTTATATTATTTTTGGGACTAACCTACTAATCGGAGGCCCAACCCAGAATTGTTGTTTTTTGCCTATTTCAGAGTTTCGTGGAAAAAGAATATCGAACGGAGTCCAAATGGAATGAAACCTTCGGGAACGTGATTTTTGGAACGAACATGATCCAGAGGACTTGGACCCTACGTAAAGAAAGCAACCAGGAAGGCACGAGGTAGGGGGGCGCGCCTACCCACCCAGGCACGCCCTCCACCCTCGTGGGGCCCATGTTGCTCCATCGACGTACTTCTTCCTCCTATATATACCTACGTACCCCCACACTACGAGATACGGAGCCAAAACCCTAATTCCACCGCCGCAACATTCTGTACCCGTGAGATCCCATCTTGGGGCCTTTTCTGGAGCTCCGCCGGAGGGGGCATCGATCATGGAGGGCTTCTACATCAACACCATAGCCTCTCCGATGATGTGTGAGTAGTTTACCTCAGAACTTCTGGTCCATAGTTATTAGCTAGATGGCTTCTTCTCTCTTTTTGGATCTCAATACAATGTTCTCCCCCTCTCTTGTGGAGATCTATTCGATGTAATCTTCTTTTGCGGTGTGTTTGTTGAGACCGATGAATTGTGGGTTTATGATCAAGTTTATCTATGAAAAATATTTGAATCTTCTCTGAATTCTTTTATGTATGATTAGTTATCTTTGCAAGTTTCTTAGAATTATCAGTTTGGTTCGGCCTACTAGATTGATCTTTCTTGCAATGGGAGAAGTGCTTAGCTTTGGGTTCAATCTTGCGGTGTCCTTTCCAAGTGACAGTAGGGGCAGCAAGGCACGTATTGTATTGTTGCCATCGAGGATAACAAGATGGGGTTTATATCATATTGCATGAGTTCATCCCTCTACATCATGTCGTCTTGCTTAAAGCGTTACTGTTCTTTTGAACTTAATACTCTAGATGCATGCGGGATAGCGGTCGATGTGTGGAGTAATAGTAGTAGATGTAGGCAGGAGTCGGTATACTTGTCTCGGACGTGATGCCTATGTACATGATCATACCTAGATATTCTCATAACTATGCTCAATTCTGTCAATTGCTCAACAGTAATTTGTTTACCCACCGTAATACTTATGCTCTCGAGAGAAGCCACAAGTGAAACCTATGGCCCCCGGGTCTATTTTCTATTATATTAATCTTCCATCAACAAGCTATTTCTTGCATCATTTTTATTTCGCTTTATTTACTTTGCATATTTATCATAAAAATACCAAAAATATTATCTTATCATATCTATCAGATCTCACTTTCGTAAGTGACCGTGAAGGGATTGACAACCCCTTTATTGCGTTGGTTGCGAGGATTTTATTTGTTTGTGTAGGTGCGAGGGACTCGTGCGTGGCCTCCTACTGGATTGATACCTTGGTTCTCAAAAACTGAGGGAAATACTTACACTACTTTGCTGCATCACCCTTTCCTCTTCAAGGGAAAACCAACACAATGCTCAAGAGGTAGCAAGAAGGATTTCTGGCGCCGTTGTCGGGGAGTCTACGCAAAAGTCAACATACCAAGTACCCATCATAAACCCTTATCTCCCGCATTACATTATTTGCCATTTGCCTCTCTTTTTCCTCTCCCCCACTTCACCCTTGCCGTTTTATTTGCCCTCTCTCTCCGTCCTCTTCTCTTTCCCTATTTGCCTCTTTTTGCCCATTTCTTGTTTGCCTGTGTGTTGGATTGCTTACCTGTCATGATGCCTCTACCTAGATTTGGTGATTTTCACCTTAAAAGCTTAGAAGAGATCGAAAGCAACGTCAGGAGTTTTATGGTCTTACAATTTGAGCATAATAATTTCTTTAGAAACGAGCTTAAGGAACAAAAAAGCTTTATGGGTTATATGAATAAAGATCTTGATGATATGTCTAGACAATTTGATGGTTTGAAATCTCAGATTGCTCATCTTGAGAAGTCAATAGCTGAAGTTTCGGATAAGCAGGCCACCTTAGTTAATAAGATGGCCGCTAAGCCGGATTTTTTTTTGGAAAATAAAGATGAAGATCTAAAAGTTGTTGATGTGTCCCCTATTAAATCTTTGTATTGCAATATGAATCTTGATAATGATGGGACTGAATATGATCCACCTTTACCTAGAAGGCGTTCCAAAAATTCGGAGTCTTTAGATCTTGATGCTAAAATTGTTAAAAGTGGTATTGAAGAGGTCAAAACTTTAAATATCAATGAACCCACTATTTTGGATTTCAAGGAATTTAATTATGATAATTTCTCTTTGATAGATTGTATTTCCTTGTTACAATCCGTGCTAAATTCTCCGCATGCTTATAGTCAAAATAAAGCTTTTACTAAACATATTGTTGATGCTTTGATGCAATCTTATGAAGAAAAAATTGAGTTGGAAGTTTCTATACCTAGAAAAATTTATGAGAGTGGGAACCTACTATTAAAATTAAAATTAAAGATCATGAATGCTATGCTTTGTGTAATTTGGGTGCTAGTGTTTCCCCGATTCCAAAGACTTTGTGTGATTTGCTAGGTTTCTGTGATTTTGATGATTGCTCTTTAAACTTGCACCTTGCGGATTCCACTATTAAGAAACCTATGGGAAGAATTAATGATGTTCTTATTGTTGCAAATAGGAATTATGTGCCCGTAGATTTTATTGATCTTGACATAGATTGCAATCCTTCATGTCCTATTATTCTTGGTAGACCTTTCCTTAGAACGATTGGTGCAATTATTGATATGAAGGAAGGGAATATTAGATTCCAATTTCCGTTAAGGAAAGGTATGGAACACTTCCCTTGAAAGAAAATTAAATTAACATATGAATCTATTATGAGAGCCACTTATGGATTTCCTACCAAAGATGGCAATACCTAGATCTATCTTTGCTTTTATGCCTAGCTAGGGGCGTTAAACGATAGCGCTTGTTGGAAGGCAACCCAATTTTATTTTTATTCCTTGCTTTTTTCGCATGCTTAGTAATAAATGATTTATCTAGCCTCTGTTTTGGTTGTGTTTTTTGTGTTTAATTAGTGTTTGTGCCAAGTAGAACTGTTGGGAAGACTTGGGGAAAGTCTTTTTAATCTTGCTGTAAAAAACAGAAACTTTAGCGCTTACGAGAACTGCTGCCATTTTTATTTGGAAGGTGATATTTAGTCAATTCGTTTTGCAGATGATTAATAGATAAATACCTCACGTCCAGCAATTTATTTTATAATTTTTGGGGTTCAAAAACTTGCGTTAGCTACAGATTACTACAGACTGTTCTGTTTTTCACAGATTCTGTTCTTCATGTGTTGTTTGCTCATTTTGATGAATCTATGGCTAGTAAAATAATTTATAAACCATAGAGAAGTTGGAATAAAGTAGGTTTAACACCAATATAAATAAAGAATGAGTTCATTACAGTACCTTGAAGTGGTGTTTTGTTTTCTTTCGCTAACGGAGCTCACGAGATTTTCTACTTTAAGTTTTGTGTTGTGAAGTTTTCAAGTTTTGGGTAAAAGATTTGATGGATTATGGAACAAGGAGTTGCAAGAGCCTAAGCTTGGGGATGACCATGGCACCCCAAGATAATCTAAGGACACCTAAAAGCCAAAGCTTGGGGATGCCCCGGAAGGCATCCTCTCTTTCGTCAACTTCCATTAGTAACTTTACTTGGAGCTATATTTTTATTCGCCACATGATATGTGTTTTTCTTGGAGCGTCTTGTATTATTTGAGACTTTATTTTTTATTTTGGAAAAATAATCTTTGCTGTACACACCTTTTGAGAGAAACACACATGATTTGAAAATTATTAGAATACTCTATGTGCTTCACTTATATCTTTTGAGTTATATAGTTTTTGCTCTAATACTTCACTTATATCTTTTAGAACACGGTGGTGGATTTGTTTTATAGAAACTATTGTTCTCTCATGCTTGACTTATATTATTTTGAGAGTCTTAAACAACATGGTAATTTACTTAAACTAGGAAATTAATCCTAATATGCTAGGCATTCAAGATTAGTAAAAAAATTCTTATGAGTGTGCTGAATACTAAGAGAAGTTTGATACTTGATAAATGTTTTGAGATACGGTGATGGTGATATTAGAGTCATGCTAGTTGAGTAGTTGTGAATTTGAGAAATACTTGTGTTGAAGTATGTGATTCCCGTAGCATGCACGTATGGTGAACCGTTATGTGATGAAGTCAGAGCATGATTTATTTTTTGATTGTCTTCCTTATGAGTGGCGGTCGGGGACGAGCGATGGTCTTTTCCTACCAATCTATCCCCCTAGGAGCATGCGTGTAATACTTTGTTTCAATAACTAATAGATTTTTGCAATAAGTATGTGAGTTCTTTATGACTAATGTTGAGTACATGGATTATACGCACTCTCACCCTTCCACCATTGCTAGCCTCTCTAATACCGCGCACCTTTCGCCGGTATCATACACCCACCATATACCTTCCTCAAAACAGCCACCATACCTACCTATCATGGCATTTCCATAGCCATTCCAAGATACATTGCCATGCAACTTTCCACCGCTCCGTTTACTATGACACGCTCCATCATTGTCATATTGCTTTGCATGATCGTGTAGTTGACATTGTATTTATGGCAAAGCCACCATTCATAATTCTTTCATACATGTCACTCATGCATCATTGCACATCCCGGTACACCGCCGGAGGCATTCACATAGAGTCATATTTTGTTCTAAGTATTGAGTTGTAATTGTTGAGTTGTAAATAAATAAAAGTGTGATGATCATCATTTTTAGAGCATTGTCCCAAGTGAGGAAAGGATGATGGAGATTATGATTCCCAAACAAGTCGGGATGAGACTCCAGACTAAAAAAAGAGGCTAAAAAAAGAGAAAAGGCCCAAATAAAAAAATGAGAGAAAAAGAGAGAAGGGGCAATGCTACTATCCTTTTACCACACTTGTGCTTCAAAGTAGCACCATGATCTTCTTGATAGAGAGTTTCCTAGGATATCACTTTCATTTACTAGTGGGAATTTTTCATTATAGAACTTGGCTTGTATATTCCAATGATGGGCTTCCTCAAAATGCCCTAGGTCTTCGTGAGCAAGCGAGTTGGATGCACACCCACTTAGTTCCTTTTGTTGAGCTTCCATATACTTATAGCTCTAGTGCATCCGTTGCATGGCAATCCCTACTAGCTCACATTGATATCTATTAATGGGCATCTCCATAGCCCGTTGATATTCCTAGTTGATGTGAGACTATCTTCTCCCTTTTTACCTTCTCCACAACGAGCATTCTATTCCACGTATAGTGCTATGTCCATGGCTCACGCTCATGTATTGCGTGAAGATTGAAAAAGTTTAAGAACACCAAAAGTATGAAACAATTGCTTGGCTTGTCATCGGGGTTGTACATGATTTAAATACTTTGTGTGGTGAAGATAGAGCATAGCCAGATTATATGATTTTGTAGGGATAACTTTCTTTTGCCATGTTATTTCGAGAAGACATAATTGCTTAGTTAGTATGCTTGAAGTATTATTATTTCTATGTCAATATTAAACTTTTGTCTTGAATCTTTCGGATCTGAATATTCATACCACAATTAAGAGAATTACATTGAAATTGTGCCAAGTAGCATTCCACATAAAAAATTCTGTTTTGTCATTTACCTACTCGAGGACGAGCAGGAATTAAGCTTGGAGATGCTTGATATGTCTCCAACGTATCTATAATTTTTTATTGTTCCATGCTATATTATATTCTGTTTTGGACAGTATTGGTCTTTATTATACACTTTTATATTATTTTTGGGACTAACCTACTAACCGGAGGCCCAGCCCAGAATTGCTGTTTTTTTACCTATTTCAGAGTTTCGCAGAAAAAGAATATCAGGCGGAGTCCAAACGGAATGAAACCTTCGGGAGCGTGATTTTTGGAACGAACGTGATCTAGAGGACTTGGACCCTATGTCAAGAAAGCAATCAGGAAGGCACGAGGTAGGGGGGCGCGCCTACCCCCCAGGCGCGCCCTCCACCCTCGTGGGGCCCACGTTGCTCTACCGACGTACTTCTTCCTCCTATATATACCTACGTACCCCCAAACTACCAGATACGGAGCCAAGACCCTAATTCCACCGCCGCAACCTTCTGTACCCGTGAGATCCCATCTTGGTGCCTTTTGCGGAGCTCCGCCGGAGGGGGCATCGATCACGGAGGGCTTGTACATCAACACCATAGACTCTCCGATGATGTGTGAGTAGTTTACCTCAGATTTCGGTTCCATAGTTATTAGCTAGATGGCTTCTTCTCTCTTTTTGGATCTCAATACAATGTTCTCCCCCTCTCTTGTGGAGATCTATTTGATGTAATTTTCTTTTGCGGTGTGCTTATTGAGACCGATGAATTGTGGGTTTATGATCAAGTTTATCTATGAACAATATTTGAATCTTCTCTGAATTCTTTTATGTATGATTGGTTATCTTTGCAAGTCTCTTCGAATTATCAGTTTGGTTTGGCCTACTAGATTGATCTTTCTTGCAATGGGAGAAGTGCTTAGCTTTGGATTCAATATTGCGGTGTCCTTTCCCAGTGACAGTAGCGGCAGCAAGGCACGTATTGTATTGTTGCCGTCGAGGAAAACAAGATGGGGTTTATATCATATTGCATGAGTTTATCCCTCTACATCATGTCATCTTGCTTAAAGTGTTACTCTGTTCTTTTGAACTTAATACTCTAGATGCATGCGGGATAGCGGTCGATGTGTGGAGTAATAGTAGTAGATGCAGGTAGGAGTCGGTCTACTTGTCTCGGACGTGATGCCTATATACATGATCATACCTAGATATTCTCATAACTATCCTCAATTCTGTCAATTGCTCAACAGTAATTTGTTTACCCACCGTAATACTTATGCTCTCGAGAGAAGCCACTAGTGAAACCTATGGCCCCCGGGTCTATTTTCTATTATATTAATCTTCCATCAACAAGCTATTTCTTGCACCGTTTTTATTTCGCTTTATTTGCTTTGCATCTTTATCATAAAAATACCAAAAATATTATCTTATCATATCTATCAGATCTCACTTTCGTAAGTGACCGTGAAGGGATTGACAACCCCTTTATTGCGTTGGTTGCGAGGATTTTATTTGTTTGTGTAGGTGCCAGGGACTCATGTGTGGCCTCCTACTGGATTGATACCTTGGTTCTCAAAAATTGAGGGAAATACTTACGCTACTTTGGTGCATCACCCTTTCCTCTTCAAGGGAAAACCAACACAGTGCTCAAGAGGTAGCACGAAGGATTTCTGGCGCCGTTGTCAGGGAGTCTACGCAAAAGTCAACATACCAAGTACCCATCACAAACCCTTATCTCCCGCATTACATTATTTGCCATTTGCCTCTCTTTTTCCTCTCCCCCACTTCACCCTTGCCGTTTTATTTGCCCTCTCTCTCCGTCCTCCTTCTCTTTCCCTATTTGCCTCTTTTTGCCCATTTCTTGTTTGCTTGTATGTTGGATTGCTTACCTGTCACGATGCCTCTACCTAGATTTGGTGATCTTCACCTTAAAAGCTTAGAAGAGATCGAAAGCAACGTTAGGAGTTTTATGGTCTTACAATTTGAGCATAATAATTTCTTTAGAAACGAGCTTAAAGAACAAAAAAGCTTTATGGGTTATATGAATAAAGACCTTGATGATATGTCTAAAGAATTTGATGGTTTGAAATCTCAGATTGCTCATCTTGAGAAGTCAATAGCTGAAGTTTCGGATAAGCAGGCCACCTTAGTTAATAAGATGGCCGCTAAGCCGGAATTTTGTTTGGAAAATAAAGATGAAGATCTAAAAGTTATGTCCCCTATTAAATCTTTGTATTGCAATATGAACCTTGATAATGATGGGACTGAATATGATCCACCTTTACCTAGAAGGCGTTCCAAAAATTCGGAGTCTTTAGATCTTGATGCTAAAACCGTTAAAAGTGGTATTGAAGAGGTCAAAACTTTAAATATCAATGAACCCACTATTTTGGATTTCAAGGAATTTAATTATGATAATTTCTCTTTGATAGATTGTATTTCCTTGTTACAATCCGTGCTAAATTCTCCGCATGCTTATAGTCAAAATAAAGCTTTTACTAAACATATTGTTGATGCTTTGATGCAATCTTATGAAGAAAAAATTGAGTTGGAAGTTTCTATACCTAGAAAAATTTATGAGAGTGGGAACCTACTATTAAAATTAAAATTAAAGATCATGAATGCTATGCTTTGTGTGATTTGGGTGCTAGTGTTTCCCCGATTCCAAAGACTTTGTGTGATTTGCTAGGTTTCCGTGATTTTGATGATTGCTCTTTAAACTTGCACCTTGCGGATTCCACTATTAAGAAACCTATGGGAAGAATTAATGATGTTCTTATTGTTGCAAATAGGAATTATGTTCCCGTAGATTTTATTGATCTTGACGTAGATTGCAATCCTTCATGTCCTATTATTCTTGGTAGACCTTTCCTTAGAACGATTGGTGCAATTATTGATATGAAGGAAGGGAATATTAGATTCCAATATCCGTTAAGGAAAGGTATGGAACACTTCCCTAGAAAGAAAATTAAATTACCATATGAATCTATTATGAGAGCCACTTATGGATTTCCTACCAAAGATGGCAATACCTAGATCTATCTTTGCTTCTATGCCTAGCTAGGGGCGTTAAACGATAGCGCTTGTTGGGAGGCAACCCAATTTTATTTTTATTCCTTGCTTTTTTCTCATGCTTAGTAATAAATGATTTATCTAGCCTCTGTTTTGGTTGTGTTTTTTGTGTTTAATTAGTGTTTGTGCCAAGTAGAACTGTTGGGAAGACTTGGGGAAAGTCTTTTTAATCTTGCTGTAAAAAACAGAAACTTTAGCGCTTACGAGAACTGCTGACATTTTTATTTGGAAGGTGATATTTAGTCAATTGTTTTTGCAGATGATTAATAGATAAATACCTCACGTCCAGCAATTTATTTTAGAATTTTTGGGGTTCAAAAACTTTCGTTAGCTACAGATTACTACAGACTGTTCTGTTTTTCACAGATTCTGTTCTTTGTGTGTTGTTTGCTCATTTTGATGAATCTATGGCTAGTAAAATAATTTACAAACCATAGAGAAGTTGGAATAAAGTAGGTTTAACACCAATATAAATAAAGAATGAGTTCATTACAGTACCTTGAAGTGGTGTTTTGTTTTCTTTCGCTAACGGAGCTCACGAGATTTTCTACTTTAAGTTTTGTGTTGTGAAGTTTTCAAGTTTTGGGTAAAAGATTTGATGGATTATGGAACAAGGAATAGCAAGAGCCTAAGCTTGGGGATGACCATGGCACCCCAAGATAATCTAAGGACACCTAAAAGCCAAAGCTTGGGGATGCCCCGGAAGGCATCCTCTCTTTCGTCAACTTCCATCAGTAACTTTACTTGGAGCTATATTTTTATTCGCCACATGATATGTGTTTTGCTTGGAGCGTCTTGTATTATTTGAGACTTTATTTGTTAGTTTGGAACAACAATATTTGCTGTACACACCTTTTGAGATAAACACACATGATTTGAAAATTATTAGAATACTCTATGGGCTTCACTTATATCTTTTGAGTTATATAGTTTTTGCTCTAATACTTCACTTATATCTTTTAGAGCACGGTGGTGGATTTGTTTTATAGAAACTATTGTTCTCTCATGCTTCACTTATATTATTTTGAGAGTCTTAAACAGCATGGTAATTTACTTAAACTAGGAAATTAATCCTAATATGCTAGGCATTCAAGATTAGTAAAAAATAAACAGCATGGTAACACAAGAGAAGTTTGATACTTGATAAATGTTTTGAGATACGGTGATGGTGATATTAGAGTCATGCTAGTTGAGTAGTTGTGAATTTGAGAAATACTTGTGTTGAAGTATGTGATTCCCGTAGCATGCACGTATGGTGAACCGTTATGTGATGAAGTCAGAGCATGATTTTTTTTTGATTGTCTTCCTTATGAGTGGCGGTCGTAATACTTTGTTTCGATAACTAATAGATTTTTGCAATAAGTATGTGAGTTCTTTATGACTAATGTTGAGTCCATGGATTCAACAAGCGAACCATGGTCTTCAACGACGATGGCACTTATGACTCCATGAGCGAAGGCGAAATGGAAGCCCTCGAGCAAGTCGCCATGCACCGCCAAGTGAACAATGAAGAAGAACAAGTATTTTGTGATGAAGACTCAAGTCCCGCACTTGTTATCTCCAAAGTCCTGACTCTCCAACATCACCAAGAAGAAGACCAACGATGCCACATATTCCACACCAAGGCCGGCATCAATGGACGATCCGTCAAGGACATCATCGACGGAGGGATTTGTCATAATCTCGCAAGTGAAGAACTTTGCTCCAAGCTCCAATTGCCCAAGACGAAGCGTCCACATCCATACAAAGTGCAATGGCGTAGTGACTCCGGCACTATCCAAGTCGAGCACCGAGTACAAGTCTCCTTCAAGATCGGCGCCTACGAAGACACCTTGGAGTGCGACATCATTCCAATGACCGTTTGTCGTCTTCTTCTTGGACGGCCATGGCAATTCGATAGAGGAGTCGTACACAACGGCTGAACGAACCACTACATCTTCAAGATGAAGGGCAAGGAGTACGTCCTCCGTCCAATGTCGCCAAGTCAAGTGATCGCCGACAAGCAAGCCACCCATCGTGGAGATCATAGTGAGAGAGCGAGCCACCAAAAAGAGAGTGAGCGCCAAAAGCCAAAATTGAGTGCCTCCACGATGAGCAAAAACAAGAACCTAGTTCTATTTGCCACCAAACGTGAGATGAGAGAAGTGTGTGAGAACCCATCTAGTGTCCTACACTACGTCCTCGTGTGCAAGGACAATGCATCACAAACTAACACTTCTCACACTCTTCCTCTAGTGTTGTCTTCTCTTCTGCAGGAATTTCAAGATGTTTTCCCCGATGAGCTACCTCCGGGTCTACCTCCTCTACGAGGCATTGAGCACAGAATCGACCTCATCCCCGGAGCACCTCTTCCGAACAAAGCTCCATACCTTGTTAACCCCGACAAAACAAAATAAATACAAAGGCAAGTAAAACATCTAATAGACCATGGACATGTGCGTGAAAGTTTGAGCCCTTGTGCCGTTCCGGTCATTCTTGTGCCAAAACGTGATGGTATTTTTCGCATGTGCTCCGATTGTAGACCTATCAATGCTATCACCGTTCGCTATAGGTATCCCATTCCACGCCTAGATGATATGCTTGATGAGCTTAGCGGTGCCACTATATTTTCCAAAATTGATCTTAAGAGTGGTTACTATCAAATCCGCATACAAGAGGGTGATGAATGGAAAACTGCCTTCAAAACCAAGTTTGGTTTGTATGAGTGGTTAGTCATGCCTATGGGTCTTTCGGAAGCACCGGGCACTTTTATGCGCCTCATGAATTATGTCTTTCACCCTTACATTGGTATATTTGTTGTGGTCTACTTTGATGACATTCTTATGTTTAGCAAATCTATCAAAGAGCATGTCACCCATGTCCGCACCGTTTTGCAAACTCTTAGAAAAGAGCGTCTCTATGCTAATATGGAGAAATGCCTTTTTGGTGTTGATAAGCTCGTTTTCTTAGGATTTGTTGTCTCTTCTAAGGGTGTTCATGTAGATGAGTCCAAGATCAATGCTATTAAAACTTGGCCCCAACCAACCAATTTGCAACAAGTGCGTAGTTTTCTTGGTTTAGCCGGTTTCTACCGTAGATTTGTGAAGGATTTTAGCACCATTGCTTCACCTTTACATGCTTTGAGTAAGAAGAACGCGCCTTTTGTTTGGGGACCATCTCAAGATATTGCTTTCAATGAGTTTAAGAATTTGCTTACTCATGCTCCCATGCTTGCTTTACCCAACTTCGACAAGCCTTTTGAGATTCATTGCGATGCTAGCGGTAATGGCATAGGAGGTGTGTTGACGCAAGAGAAGCGCCCCATAGCTTACTTTAGTGAGAAACTTTCCGGAGCGCAACTCAACTATCCCATCTATGACAAAGAGCTATATGCTTTAGTCCGCGTTTTACATGAATGGGAACATTACCTTCGTCCCCATGAGTTTATCATTCATACCGATCATGAGACTCTCAAGTATCTTAAGGGATAAACAAAGTTGAACAAGCGTCATGCTAAATGGAGTGATTTATTAAGTCTTTTCCCTATGTCATCAAGTACATCAAGGGTAAAGAAAACATCTTAGCGGATGCTCTTTCCCGCATATGCATGCTTGTCACGCAACTTGAGTTAGATGTCATTGGCTTCGAGCATATCAAAGACTTGTATGAGCATGATGCAACTTTTGCTACTCCTTATGCCAAGTGTTTGTCGAATACATCTTGGGAACGCTATTACATCAAAGACGGCTATCTTATGAGAGCTAACAAACTTTACATTCCCGAGTCCTCTCTTCGTTTGTTGCTTTTGCAGGAATCTCATGGAGGAGGCTTAATGGGACACTTCGGACGCGACAAGACGTTCGCCGCGCTCTCGAAGAGCTACTTTTGGCCAAAGATGTTTCGGGCCGTCAATCGTTTCACCAACCGGTGTTCTACATGTCGCCAAGCTAAGTCCAAAGCTCAATCTCATGGTCTCTATATGCCTTTACCAATTCCATACCAACCATGGGAAGACATTAGCATGGACTTTGTACTTGGTTTGCCTGGGACTCGCAATGGGAAAGATTCCATATTTGTCGTTGTGGACCGTTTCTCAAAAATGGCACATTTTCTTCCTTGCCACAAGATAGACAATGCTTCACATGTTGCTAATCTCTTTTGTAGGGAAATTTTGCGTCTCCATGGTGTTCCAAAGACCATTGTCTCGGACCGCGATGTCAAGTTCCTTAGCTACTTTTGGAAGACCCTATGCGCCAAGCTCGGAATCAAGCTACTCTTCTCCACGATGTACCATCCTCAAACCGACGGCCAAACGGAGGTGATAAACCGCACACTCTCCGCTCTACTTCGAGTACTCATCAAGAAGAACATCAACGATTGGGAGGAGTGTCTACCCATCGCCGAGTTCGCCTACAACCGCGCAAGACACTCAACAACGGGCAAGTCCCCTTTCGAGGTCGTTTACGGATTCAACCCTTTGTCACCATTGGATATTCTACCTCTACCACTCCAAGAGCGAATCAATTTGGACGCAAGTGCACGAGCGACCCATCTCAAGAAGGTGCATGAACATACAAGAAACACCATCGAGCGTCAAGTACAACGCCTTGCGACCAAGCTCAACGTCAACAAGCACCCTATGATATTCAACATTTGAGACCTCGTGTGGCTACACTTTCGCAAGGACCGATTTCCCCAAGAACGCAAGTCCAAACTTAGACCACGCGTGGATGGACCATTCAAGGTGCTTGCACGCTACAACAACAATGCTTACAAGATCGACATTCCTCGTTACAAGTACTCCGTGAGCGACATCTTCAACATCAAAGATCTCTCGCCCTACCATGGTGATGAGGATTTCGATCCGAGGATGGATCTTCCCCAAGGGAGGGGAGATGATGCGGAGCATCCCAAGATCATCCCCATGGACGCACCCACACCTCCAATGGCACCACTTGGACCAATGACACGAGCCCGAGCCAAAGCTATCGAAGATAAGGTGAACTCACTCCTCTCCGAACTTCCACTTTCTATGCATGAGACATGGCTACTACCTAAGTCCGAGATGTTGTGCATGATTAGGTACCAAGAGGGTCCTCCCGAAGATGCGCATGAAGACGGACAAGTCCCCAAGTCCACAGATGAGGAGAACCAACGGAAGGAGCCAAGAGCATCTCCCAGGCCCCAGACATCCGGCCAAGGCCCCGGACATCCGGCCCCTGGAGCGCCTTCCTCTACAGCTGCTCAACCACCAAGTGCCTACAGGCCCCGGACATCCGGCCCCGCAAGCTCGGACATCCGGCACTTCCCGAGGTCCCGGACATCCGGCCCCCTGCCCAGAAATCCGGACACCCCCGAACCCGAGAGCAACATGGCCAGCTTCACCAGCCCGGACATCCGGCCTCCACAGCCCGGACATCCGGCCCTCCGCGAATGCCCGGACATCCGGCCCGACGCCCGGACGTCCGGCCTCCCTGTCTACGCACAGTAAAGGGCCGAGGCCCGTGTACCCCTTCTACCCCCTAGACTATATATACTTCACCTCGTCCAACTTTCTAGGGTTAGCAAAGGATTAGCTCATATTTTGTGTGAGAGATTTGCTCATCCACTTGGTTACCTTCTCCTCAGAGATTCGAGCCTCCACCGGAGAAGATCCCCCAAGCGGATTCAAGACCCCTCTTTAGGGAAGAACATCAAGACCTCCTCACGGTGAAGAACCGGTTACCCTTTTGTATCATCCCTAGTTGTCCGTGGACCCTGTATGGTTCTATGTATCCGAGGATCTAGCACATGTGTGACTTGTTCTTGTTAGTTTGAGTGTTCCTCTTGTGTTTCCCCTTGTGATTTCCCTCGTTTCCCTCTTTGTGTTCCTCGTGTTCTTGCGGGATCCGCTCCTTTTCGTGAAAGATCGGGCGATTAGGGTTCTACCCTACATCACTTGCTGTAATCTTTTTTCTTTAAAAAAATAGTGGACTCACTCTACCATGCGGATACTCCTCGACGGTCATCGAGAACTTTGCTACTCACTTTCACTGACGTGTGGGACAACCATCATCAGGGTCCACCAGCAATGCACTAAATTACTCCGTAGTAGAGTGCCCAACTGCACGGTAGAATTCCCCGATCGAAGCGTCGCAGTAATGCCCAATGAGCCGTCAAATCACAAAACCCCCTCCTGTCCAGTAGTAAGTTGGACAGACGAAGCAACCATCATTTCACTCTTCTCTCTCAGCTTCCTCTCTACCCAACACTCGCTTCTCCCTTATCTTGTTCCTCATTTCTTCAAGAAAACCCCGACCTGCTTCTGCCATTGTTCTTCTCTCCCAAAGAAGGAAATGTGAGCGCATCAATGGTGTTGATTCTGGCCAAGGCCCGGTCTTGCAACCCCGAGACTAATCCTATAACTCCCTCTCTTTTCTTCTTTTGGGTTTGTGATTATGGTTTCTTTTCTTTTATTTCTATTTGATAGTTTCTTGATGGACGCTAGAGCACCGGCCGAAGTGATGTCTATGGCTCTAGTAAAAATCGTCGAGGCTCATGGTACGAAGAAGCGCAAGCACCCCGCCGTGACTACCGCAGACAAGCTCAAAGCCATCGCCCTGTCCAAGCCCCCCTCTCCAAGATCCCTCATTAAGCAAGTCTAGGTAATATCTCTTCTTGACGATCTTTTTCTCGATCTTGATCGTGTTTTTTCATCTAACATGCGGTACTAGTACTAGTAGTACCACTTTATGGGTGATCTTGCATGTGATTTTTGTGTGCCAAATGGTGGTTCTAAATTCCTCTTTTGACCAAAACATGCGAGAGGTTGTCACTGATTTCTTATAGATTACTTTCAACTACTTTATGTACATCAATGCTACCTTTGAAGAGGATATATTTGCATCAGTAACTTGTGTTATGGATATTGCAAGTAATCCCTCTACTCTCGTGCCTTTGAAGACATGTTCTAGTGTCTTTGTTCACTCATTTATGTGCGTATATGTATACATATATGGAGTAAAATATCGAAAATCATCTTATATTTCTGAACAGAGGTAGTAATAAAATATTTGGTTTCTGTTTGAATTAGAACCAGGTCGACGATGGAGATGAAGTTATAAAAGTCATGTTGTGTGAACTGGAAGACTTGAGGATGAGTTCTACTAGTAAACTATCCAGCTGATGTGTCCTTGTTGCCACGTGTCCTGAACTAGTGTTTTCCTATAGCATTGTTGTCAAGCGTGTTCTTGAGGATGTACTTGACCACAACAATTTCTTGGTTGTGCCTTCGATTACGAAGGGTGTGGTTCTTATAAAGCTTCCCGACAAATCTGATGCGGCCTATCTTCATCGTCATGTTTATGAGTGAAAAGACCACTCTGTTAGGTTCTCCAAGGTTGAGGAGATGGTGATGGTGCCGGTAGACATCTCTCATGAAGTCCATGGCCTAGTCAGTTATGCGGGGTTCATCCCGTAGGTCGGTGGCAAGAAATAGTCTACAGAGTTTAATTAGTGCAACTTTGCTTGTCTGTAGTAAGTACTATTGTTCAATACTTGATTTGTGTATGTGAACCCTGTATTGTTTAGTACTGCCACTTTTGGTGTGTGGTGAGTCCTGAGAACACTCTATGTTAATGTCTGTCCACTCAATTTAGTCTATATATTTTGAAGTATCCAGATCATCTTTTTTGTGAGGACGGTTTATCAATTATGGTTACACTCCAATATCTGTATGCATTGCAGGGTTTATCGCATCCACCAGGATTTCCAATCCCATGGATGTTCGGTCCATATGATTTGTGACGACCTTTGGACTGTCCTGCTTGTGGGAGTAGGCGGGGGCCCTGCATGCCACGCGTAGTTGGACGACCAATATTCTGTTTAGTACTTCAACATAGTGATTTCCTGGTATGGATTCACTCATGTCACATCAAGTAAATCTTACTGGTTTACTGTCTAAACCTTATTGATTTAATATATTGTTTTCTTTCTTTTGCTACAATTTTATGATGCAGGTTTTGCCATGTGACATTCATCACAGAATAAACCATTTGGTTTGCTCTATGATGGATATTTTTGCAGGTTTCACTTATTATGTCGTGTTAGTAACGAAGGCACTGTCCATCACTTACATTACTGGAAAAATTGGATCAGTTTGTTGTCTAAGTACAAGGTGAATCCCTATGATGAACTGCAGTTTATTTTAACAAACACGCCACAATTAGTCCTTCTCGCATTTAAAAGTAATAAAAAAAAGACTGGATCACGGTCACGGAGCTTAGTCAAGTTAGAAAGCTGATCATAGCAGATTAGACACGATCGCCGCTGTCTCGCACATCGGTACCACCTTCAGCAATGGATCGAGCACTGGCAGTTGGTCTTGCTCTGACAGTGGCAACAACTCAGTCTGATCCAGCTGAGGATTGGGCACCGACCACGTCAGTGGATCAGGCTGATCTACCGGAGGATCGGGCATCGACACTGGCACCTGCTCCGACACCTGCACCGGCACCAGCTCTACAAGGAGCACCATCTATGGCAGCAGTAGTAGCAGCAGCACTACCAGTCGAACCGGCACGGGCACCAGCAACGGCTTCGGCACCTGCTCTGGCCCATGCAGCAGCAACGGAACCAGCAGTTGCACCGGCAACAGACTGGGCTGCAGTTTGCACTTCATATACCATAGTCCTTACAAAAAATCGACATGTCCACCTTCTTGGTAAGCATTGGCCGCCCAAGTGCTTCGTTCTTTTTTCTTTCCATGTTGTTTCACATGATTAACTATGTTGATCTAACTATTTGTGTATGTCTTCTTGTTTGCAAACAGAGAATTCCTAGAGCAACGAGGGAGTCGTTCAACAATCCGGGTGACCGTGGCCAAGTTTCTCTTACCATGCATAGCCTTTGTGTGAATGAACCTGCTCAATATACCGTAAGTACAAAGGATGGTCACATGATGATTGATGCTAAAGGATGGTCAAGGTTCAAATCTAAATCATATCTTGCGGTAGTGGATGATGTCAAAATTGAACTTTCTCGGCAAGGAGAGCTGGTCCAAATCAACTTTGAAAGTAGCAGCACGCAACTGCCGAACTGATCTATCCTCCGAGAGATTATGATGTAATACTCGGGCATGGTGAAACAAGTGTCCTGTGTGTATAAGTAGTATGCCAGTATCGTTGATAGAATTAGAACTCTGATTGCTTGTTAGGAATTGTCGTTTGATTTCATTGCAACAACTGTCGTGCTTTATTCAATTTTGTGTATTCGCCTTGCGACAACATCTAAAACCAACACCGTACCGACCGCTTGCAATATGAAAAGTGCTGAGGTAGAACACATGGGCCCCCAAACATGCAGGCCCACCGTCCTGTGGCCCAAAGTCCAGAACCGTGAGCCTTTCTGAGTATTTCTCAGCTGAACCCCCATAATGCGCGTGCGTTGCACGTAACATCAAGATGCATTTGTATGAGTATTTTACCTTGTGAGAGAAAAGGATGAACGAGGGAAGGCCTTATTTGCAAATGTGGAGAGGTGTGTGGGTACCTTTATGCAAAATTGCCAAAGTTTCCTTTCTATCCGTCAGATATAAATCGGACAGCCTCTATTGCAGGATGGCAGGCACACCATCATCACCAACTCGTCTATACCATGTTAAAAAAACTCTGTTTTTTATAATTATATATGTTATATATATTCCCCTTGATTTTTCTTATGTATAAAGTTGTGATATAAAAGATCTTTATATTTCTTTATAGATGGAGTATCTCTCTGTCAAAAATATATTTATGTGTAACTAGTTACTCCTGTCTTTCTACTTACTTTCGCTTATATGTGGGGCATCCGGCAACGGGGTCCATGTGCCATATGAACCAAATTAGAGTGCACAACTGCACGGTAGACACACCCCAGTCATAGTGCCGCAGTAATGCCCAATGAGCTATCAAAGCACAAAAAAATCCACCTTTCCATATTTAGCAGTAAGCTGGACGGACGAAGCGGGAATATTTCACTAGGCCTGAATCCCCTTCTCCATCGTCTGCTTGTTCAGAGAAAACCCCTGCTCGGCGATTGCATAGGGTTTTCTCATGGAGAACCTGGTACTAATTCTTCATCCATCCCCAATAAATCCAAGTCCATTGGTCGCAGGTACTCCTAGGATGGCAGCCGCCGCCGTTGATGAAATTTTCTTCCTACAGAATCTAGTGTGTTTCATTTGTAGTGCCTAAACTGCGAGGACCCTACAGGTTTCTGCGCCCTCGGCGAGACGCCACACTTGTTCCTTCTCATCCTAACACATGATTTTAAAACACGCACAATATGTTCCTAGAATCCTCTTTTCTATCCAGGAGGGTGGGGTTTTTCGAACATGCTGTTGACTAATTTGGAAATTTTGGATTGCTATATTTGGATAAAAGATACTAGTACCATGGTCAACACGGACGTGAAGGAGGAAATTATTTCTAGATTTGGATATAGGGAATACATTGTGTTCTCATATTATTTCTCCTGCAGTGCATTCCTTGCTCTGCCAGAACACATGTACTCCAGATCCTCGGCCTTGCCATAATTGAATACACTAGTTTAATGGTCACAGTGAAGACAAGCAATGGATATAAGTTTCTAGTTGGGTTCATGAACCAAGAAGATCACTGCTTTTTTATGGCCAAACTTGGATAAACTTTCTCAAGTGTTACAGACTAAAAGTTGGCGCACGAATGTTGATGGAAATAGCAGAACCTGGTATCATCTTCACTGCGATCTTCCACCCCGACGCTGTTCCAATTGTTCATCCATGTTAGTTTTGTATCTGGTTCTTGCTTCTTGCCTCGATTACTTCTTAATCCACCTATTATGTCGAACTAATCACAATTTAACTTTAGAAGTAGCAACGAATCTCTCACGAAGATGCTACTTCTAACTAATATTTTCTTATAATTGGTGGCACGTGTAGGTTTTTTTAGAGTTAAGCACGCTACTCGTTTGTTATTCTATAAGAACTCGGTTGTTACTCATGGCACTGAAGTTGACTTGGACAACATCCACAAGTTCCTACACTTTATTGATTGTCTTGAGGTCCTTGTGGGGCGTTTCAATGGTGGAAGGCCACGTGAGATATGTGTGCCACTGCTGCACTCGTTGAACAGGTCCAACCGTGTTGAGAAACTTATGGTACGAGCTATTTTCTGTTATATACGTTGTTCATAAACTCTTGCTTATGGACAGTTTGACAGCTGTGATCTTCTTGAAACAGGAACTGCCCAGGTCTATTTTTCCTATACAGATGCCTGACCATGGTCAGGTCAGACTTGCACTTGGTCACAACATGATGTTTATGTTGACCTACTCCATTCCCCTTGGAGGTGAAAAGATACTTATTCATGGGTGGTCTCAAATAATGAAGGCCCGTCCATCTTGGAGAATAGGACAGAAGATTATGTTCCTGCTTTTCCATGGCTCTAAAGCGAATATCCTGTTTATTGACCACATTGCGAGATGAAGCCACTTTCAGAAGGTTGTGGATGCACGGGGTGGCACCTGGGCCTTGTCCTGGGGCTTGGCGGCCTCACCCTTTGGTCAACTGTAGGCAAAGTACCACTGTTCGAGGCGTGCTTTTTATGGTTCAACCTGTATAAGTACTCATACTGCTTTTAGCTATGGTTGTTAAGTGCCCCTGCTGGTTTTAGTTAAGGTTGTTAAGTACTCCTGCTGCTTTTACATTCTGTCATGTTTCTTGAGTCCTGTCTTCCTCCAGCTGCCAAAACCAAACCGGCGCCGGCGGGGCCGCCTGCTTCCGCCTCCCACGGCTGGCTGTGCCTGAGCGCATGCATCGCAGTCCCACCGTCTCCTAAATCATTAACGCCGACCTTTGAGGCCTCGCCGTCGTCCTCTCGCGTTGTTAACATGGTCAACAAACAAGAGGAATCGGCAAAGTACTGTACGTGGAGAGGATGACGGTAGGGGCCCACCATGTCCATGGCCGGACGCAAGGAAGTTCCTCATTTTTTGTTATATATATACTCCATTGTCAGTGTATGGAAAAAGAAAATGCTTCCTGCTAGTGGTTTCCTGACATCTGGGACCCATGACATTGTCAGCGTATATAGTCAATAGACAAGAGAACAGCACAAGATCGGCTGACACGTGGGACGTAGCTACTCGAGCAGTATTTTTTTGTTATTGCTGAGACGGAGCAGGGTTTCAACTGGGCTGTGGCCCGTCTAGCCCAGGCTTATATTTTATGTTCACCACATGAACAACCCAACTATTTTTTGTTTGTGAAAATGAGCCTAGTTAATTTTTTCTGAAGAATACCCAATCCAGGCCTACTTATTTTTCTACGCCCTGATGGGATGCAACTCTTTCAAGACGCCTGTAAATCTTGAAAGTAATATGAAATAGGCTGTAATTATAAAAAAACAGATGACAAATTGGCAACTACTTTATAATTTCTGATTTTTTTCACATTTTCATATTCCAATTTCACTGGGATTTAACCTAAATCAAATATATATTAAAAGTACTTTAAATCTGGCTTGACATTTCGGTATTAAAAATAGTTTGGAACCCACAGAAATATGAGAAATTTCGTTTAAATTTTTAACCCTGGCCCTGGCCAACAAAAACACTGACTGCAATAAATTGCATGAGAAGTTGCAATGAGCTATATATAAATTATTAAAGAAATAGGGAATGGTCTGACTTGTGGGCATATTAAGTTGACGTGTATGCAATTTTTTTTACTTATTATATACGACAACAAACGATTCTAGTAGACGTAACCATTGGATGTCAATCCAACGGACGTCGTGTTTCTTCAATCTCTGACCTTCTTGCTCCAGCCGCCAAATCCAGCACCGGCGGGACTGCGTGCTCCCGCCTCCCGTGGCCGGTTGTGCTGCCGCATAGGCCTCACCTCCCCCTACTAATCCCACCGCTGGCCAGGCCATCCCTCTACTCACCCACATCCCTCCACTGTTGTGGCTTCGCCGCCTCCGGGTCATTCCCTTCCTGGGTCTCGCCGTCGTCCATCGCGCTGGTGTTCTCGGCATAGCGTGGTCAACATTGTCAACAAACGACAACTTCAGAAGAGGGACGTACATGGAGAGGCTGATAGTTGGGACCCACATGGTCCATGGCCGCACGCAAGCAAGTACCTCCTTATTACGCCAAAAAGAATGAATACTACCGCTGACAGCTCGGACCCACCAGCTATATCTTCGCACGCAAGGAAGTGCCTCCTTATTACGCACAAAAAAATGAATACTCCCCTGCTAGCTGGGACCCACCATAGTGGGAGGCTGACTTGCGGGCCTACTAAGTTGACGCGGGCGGAGGGCTTTGTCAACTTAGTCAACAAACGATTCTATCACCAGTGACCATTTGATTGTTAACATCCAACGGTCGTCCTACTTCTTCAACCTCTGATTTTCTTGCTCCAGCCATCCAAACCACAACGTGCTCTTTCCTCCCATGGCCGAAAATTGAGGGCATGCTTAGGTTAATGAATATGTTTCATTCATATATAATGCGTACACTCTGTGTATGTTCTATCATATAGGAATTCCAAAAGGGGTTCTTATCAAATCCACCATAAAATTGGAAAGAAGCATAAAGTAAGTAGACCTGACTCCTTTAATGATGCCTCTATCCGCTATTCTGATATATAAATTCGATGTAGATGAAATTGTATAAGCAGATTTTTTTATTTCCTTAGACTTAGACCGCGCAAGACAAGAATTTGGTTGTGCTGTCGCGGAGGCCTCACCGCTCCCCACTACTCCCACCGCTGGCGAGGCCTTACGGCGACGGCAGCCTCACACCGTAGCCGAACCAGTGAACCCTCGTACTCGTCTCCGCATGGGCATCCACTTCCGCGTCTTCCCTGGCTCCGCGTCATGCCCTTCCTAGGCCTCGTCGTCTACCGCCTTGGTGCTCTCGGCGCGGCGTGGTCAATGTGGTCAACGAACGACTTCCATCGGAAGAGTAATGTACGTTGGGAGGCTGACTGCTAGGTCCACGGCCGCAGCAAGTAAGTGCCTCCTTATTACGCGCAAAATAATTTTTCCTCCACCTGACAGCAGGGACCCACTAGACGGGCCATCGTATTTCGTGAAAAAACGTTCCCCCCTGACTGATGGGACCCACCAGCTACATCTTCGCACGCAAGGAAGTGCCTGACAGTCAAGACCCACCTGGTCGAAGTGTATGTAGCATTGTCATTCTTGTCACGAACGTGTACGTACATACTGGTCGATGTAGAGGCGCGCACGTGTCATAGTAGAGGCGCGCACATAGCATGTACACGTACATACAGCGGCCAGGGTGCAAGAAAGTAAATATGGCCACGTACGTACATACGGGCGGGGTCTCGAATGCCTACTCGCGCATACGTATGGCCAGGGCTCGTGTACATGGCTATGGCTGGGTCGGAACGGAGAAACTACATCATTGTCATGTTCATGGGGAGGCAACGGAATGCGTTGTGTTCATAGGGAGGCAACGGAACGCGTGCTGTTCATCGGGAGCGAACCGGCTTGGATGGAACATGCGATGGAAACGAGGCCTGGCATACCGCAGAACGGAGGAAACGGCCTTGTGTTCGACCGGCCATGGTGGAAACGGGATCCTATTCATCGAGATGGGTCTGGCATACCGCAAAACGGAGGAAACGGACCACCTACAGTCGAAACGGGGTCCTATTGATTGGGAAGGGTGTGGCGTACCGCAAAACGGAGGAAACGGACTGGTGTTGGAGCGCTACGGTCGAAACAGGGGTCCTGTTCATCAGGATGGGTGTGGCATACCGCAAAACAGGACTCCACGGGACACTTTTCATCTCCACCGTCGACCTCCTCCAGCCTCCACGGGCTACTGTTCATCCACCGGCGACCTCCTGCAGCCTCCACCTGCGACTGTTCATCCACGGGCTCCTGTTCATCCAGCCTCCACCGGCTTCCTTTCAACCAGCCCTCTCCACGGGGTCCTGTTCAACCACCCCTCCACGGGCTACTGTTCATCCAACCATTCACCGGCTACTGTTCAACCAGCCCTCCACCGGCTACTGTTCAACCAGCCCTCCACGGGGTCCTGTCAATCCAGCCCTCCACGGGGTCCTGTTCATCCATCGGCTCGATCGATCAGGGTACTATTCATCCAACCCCCCACCAGGAACTGTTCATCCAAACCCCCTCAACAACGCTAACTGTTCATCTAGGGAAGGAGGCATCAGTGTTCGATCGGCTTCAGTTAGCAGTAGTAGTGAAGGAATCACTCGGGTTTAGTTAACAGCAAGGGATCGATCGATCACTCGAGTTCAGTAACGCGTAGCCTGCAGTGCGATCGCTCGGGTTTAGTTAGAGCCCAACGCCTCGCTCGGGTTCAGTTAGAGCCCAACGCCTCGCACACACGTGCATATGTACAAGAGAAACACGCATCGCTAGGCCCCCGACCAGCCACTGTAACCGGGAACTTCCCGATATTTTCCTCGCCCTCGCTTCTACCACGGTTTTTTCCGTCATGGACGGCCCAAAGAATGTCATGCAGTTGCGTCTCCAGCCCGCCCAGGATGAAAAGCCCATTTTCTATCATGATTTTTTGTCATAGAAGTAGGACCCCACCACATCTATGATGATACCGGGTTTTGTCACAATGATCGTCATAGAAGTTTCATAAGTATGACTGAAAAAAATTCGCTCGGCCCAAAATGTCACATATGTGTCTTTTTTGTAGTGCAACTAGTATAAGTTATCCTGACAAAAGGTGGTCTTCGCCTGACAAAGGCACTGGTGGTGATGTAGCTGTGGGCTCCACGGTGACCTCCTTCCTGCCGTCCTGCTGGTCTTGGTCTTGTTGCACTGATATGGAAACCTTTGCCTTATGCCTTGGGACTCCTTGCTAGCGCCTGCTTCCTTAGCACCAAAGAGGAAACTGTCACCCTGCGCCTGCTGGCGCCCACCTAGCCTTGGTCGTCATGGCTCACATCACGTGAACCTCGTGAGGTGCCCCTTGCATAGATATCTCCGCTCCTCGGAAGCCAGCCTGGCGAGGCTGCCCCGGAGGAGGTCTTGGTGTTGTCTGCCTCACGAGGCTTGGCCCCTCGCGAGGGTCTTGAGTGGTTGCTGGTGAAGATGGGCGGGAAGGCAAGTCTGGGTACCCCCGTTCCCAGGACGCCGACACTAGCCCTCGGGCTCAAGGTGCACTCGGACTTGGCTTCGAGGCGAAGCCAAAGGGCAAGTGCGTAGCACTACGGGCCCCAATAGCCTGCGGCCTCGATTGACGCATGGAGACTGATGGGACATGGGCGCCTCCACTTCCGCATGTAGCCTCGATTTCCGCCTGGCTAGGCAGCCACTATCATCTACATACCTCCGCCTCCTTTACCGACAGCACACTCCGTAGCTGCCTCATCTTCCGGAAGGCAACGGATTTCTTCCTCAGTCCAATCTGACACCAACTCCCCCTGCTGCCATGGCACCAAGCTAAAAGAAGAAGGGGAAGAAGGAGTCCCGTACCTCGGCCCCCGTGATGCCGGTCTTCGAGCCTGCCATCGAGCGGGCGGTGGTTCTCAACCAAGAGGCGATGGGCAAGGTGCGCCCGGCGCTTGCCACCGATTTAAATGGGTGGGGGCGACGGTGGCTTGGCCTGCTTCCCACGCTGAAATTGACAGGACAGCCATTGAGGTCCCCATCCATCTTCACGCCCTCTGGGCAGGCCTAATTCCTCCCTTCTCCGATTTCTTCAACGCGGTGCTCTCGCATTACCAGATCAATGCACTGCACCTCGATCCACAATCCATCCAGTGGCGGAGCCACAGGGGGGGCGAGCGGGGGCCAGACCCCCCCTATCGATCGGCCCCCCCTCAACGATATTCAACGGGGACTAGGCTGGATTTACAGGAGGGCCTAGTTTGACGCCTATCGCTAATTAGTATCTGGACATTAGTTTTTCTTTTTAGGCAAATCTGACCATTACCAAACACGTAGGCCTGACCTTCTACATACCTAGTGTTGGATAGCCCAAGCCCAAAATTGTTAGCCCACAGGCCACATACAATCAGGTCGATCTGAGGGCATAGACAATACATCGCTTTTGCCATCCGTTTGCTCGACACCATCCTCGATCGTTTCCACCGCCGCCGCGGACCTAGGTCTGAATCGAGCGGCATACATGTCGCATCAGCATCAGCATCAGCCTGAACCGACCAAGGTGTGGATTCCGCACGCCGTTATGAGTCTACCACAAGCTAGCTGATCTACTAATTGGCAAACATCTCCCGCCTCTCAGGCTCTCACAGCACGACTTGTGGGCCTGTCTAATCTCAACCAAGGTATGCCACATAGATATATATTAATTTTACCTTTAGATTATGTAAACTACTCCATAAACTCATATAAGAGCGTTTAGATTACTCTTATATTAGTTTACGGAGGGAGTATTAGTTAGAATCAATTATAAAGGATATACCTATTTTTGTACTAATTAGAAGTCTAGAATTGCATAAAACATGAAGAAGAAGAGACCACCAATAACTAACAATTGAAGCCATTGTTTTAATCACCCACTCTACTGATGAGAATGCAAAACGACATGTATAAATTTTGGGAGTGATAACACTACAAAACTTGACGTTTGATGGTTTGATGGACCTATTGTGCGAAAATATACATCTAGGCTAGTAAGAAATTGTAGCCATTTCAATGTAATTGCAAAACAAATATTTCATTGTTTGTTTGATATTGCAATGAAATTAGCTCAGGCCACATTTCGTCAAAATATATTTAAGTATTGATATACTTTGGGGCTGCATTTCATCCTCATTGTCCTGTTCGCCCCCCCTATGTTGAAATCCTGGCTCCGCCCCTGAATCCATCATCCTCCTTGCTATCTTTGCCTTCATCTGTGAAGCCATGGTGGGCATTGCCCCTTCCGTGGGCTTGCTTCACCACTTCTTCTCGTTGGACCTGACAGATGCTCTCCAGCGCTCAGGGTGTGTATCCCTTCAGGCCGTCGCGGTGGCGGCCGGCTTGGGGATCGACTTCGAGCTCTCGCCCGTTGCCGGAGGCTTCAGGAAGCGGTGGGTGTTTGTGGACATTGGTGTGCGCAGCCCCCTGCTGCTGCTCCCTCGGATTCCAGCTGCTCCGAGATCCGGTTGGGGGCACGCGAAACTCACCGATTGGCGACTCGTCCATGTCTGGCACCGGCTGGCCAGGCTGAAGGACCTCGGAGTGACGGCGCCTATGGTGGTGAAGGAGTTCATCTGGTGTCGCATCGCTTCGCTTCAGCACCACTCCCAACAAATGTGGACCTTCTCCGGCTACGGGGACCGCATGAGGCTTCAGGCTCTGACTCATCCTCCTGAGGCGCGGCGAACGGTGCTCGAGCTCCTAACGGGCGACCCGATGCCAGCCAACGTGCCGGAGGAGGGCTATCTTCTACACTACTGCTCGAACAAGGTGGAGTTCGTGAAGAAGATGCCCCTCTTCGATGAGTGGGGGTTGCGCCCAGTTGGCCTTGAAGGGCCTCGTGAGATCCCCGTCTTCGTGGCCCCCCTGCCTGCTGCCGGTGCGATGCCCGCCCCCGAAACGGGTGCAGGGAGGCGGTCGCTGTCGAACGATGGCAGCGCTGCTGCTGAAGAACCGGCTCCACTCGGAGCTCCTGAAGTGCCGTCCCCTGGGGCTTGAGAGAGCCATCCCGAGGAAGCGGCCGGGCCGGACAATGTAGACAGATACTCCTGAGGCACAAGCCCCCGAGGCCCCGGTGAATCAACACAAGGCGGGTACCAAGGACTACACGCGGTCCAGCACCCCTGAGGTCGCCTCCTCAGGAGTCACATCATGCGCGCCCGGTCTTGGTGACTGCGCCATGGGCTTCGGCCGGCTCCGACCGAACTTCGAAGTGCTCCGCAAGAGGAAGGGGTGTAACACCCATGATGCGGCTATATCTCCCACGTGTCGAGGCATGACTTAGAGGCATAACCGCATGGTGGTTTAGTCGCAAGTGGGGTAATCTTCACACAATCCCATGTACTCAATAAGAATGGGATAAAGAGTTGGCTTACAATCGCCACTTCACACAAATAACAAGTTAAACAAACATCATCCAGAATACAATCAAGGTCCTACAATGGAACCAAAATAAAGGAAGACAACCCCAAATGCTAGATTCCTGATCGTCCCAACTGGGCTCCACTACTGATCATCAGGAAACGAAATGTAGTAACGACCAAGATCCTCGTCGAACTCCCACTTGAGTTCGGTAGCATCACCTACACTGGCATCATCGACACCTGCAACTGTTTGGAAGTATCCGTGAGTCACGAGGACTCAACAATCTCACACCCGCGAGATCAAGACTATTTAAGCTTATGGGTAGGAAAAGGTAGTGAGGTGGAGCTGCAGCAAGCACTAAGCATATATGGTGTCTAACATACGCAAATAAGAGCGAGAAGAGAAGCAATGCACGGTCGAGAAGCTAGAAGTCACCAAGAAGTGATCCTGAAACTACTTACGTTCAGGCATAACACAAGACCGTGTTCACTTCCTAGACTCCGCCGAAAAGAGACATCACGGCTACACACGCGGTTGATGCATTTTAATTAAGTTAAGTGTCAAGTTATCTACAACCGGATATTAACAAATTCCCATCTGCCACATAACCACGGGCACGGCTCTCGAAAGTTTATACCCTGCAGGGTGTCCCAACTCAGCCCATCACAAGCTTTCACGGTCAACGAAGGATATTCCTTCTCCCGTAAAGACCTGATCAGTCTCGGAATTCCGGTTACAAGACATTGCGACAATGGTAAAACAAGACCAGCAAGACCACCCGACTATGCCGACAAGTCCCGATAGGAGCTACACATATCGCGTTCTCAGGGCACACCGGATAAGCTAAGCGTACGAGTACCAACATAACCCAAGTTGCCAAGGGACGGTCCCGCATGATGCTCTAGTTTGGACCAACACTCGGAGAAGCACTGGCCCGGTGGTCTAAAATAAAGATGACCCTTGAGTCCGCGGAACCCAAGGGAAAAGGCTTAGGTGGCAAATGTTAAAACCAAGGTTGGGCCTTGCTGGAGGAGTTTTATTCAAGGCGAACTATCAAGGGGTTCCCATAACACCCAACCGCGTAAGGGACACAAAATAACACTGGTACGACGGAAACTAGGGTGGCAAGAGTGGAACAAAACACCAGGCATAAGGCCGAGCCTTCCACCCTTTACCAAGTATATAGATGCATTAATTAAATAAGAGATATTGTGATATCCGAACATATCCATGTTCCAACATGGAACAAACTTCAACTTCACCTTCAACTAGCAACGCTATAAGAGGGGCTGAGCAAAAGCGGTAACATAGCCAAACAACGGTTTGCTAGGAAGGTGGGTTAGAGGCTTGACATGGCAATATGGGAGGCATGTTATAACAAGTGGTAGGTAGCGCGACATAGCGATAGAGCGCACAACTAGCAAGCAAAGATAGAAGTGATTTCGAGGGTATGGTCATCTTGCCTGAAATCCCGCAAGGAAGAAGAATGAGTCCATGAAGAAGACAAACGAACGTAGTCGAATGAATCCTCACAACTCCAGAACGAAACCGAAGCTAACGAGAGAAGCAACCCGGAAAGAAGCAAGAATCATAGTAAACAAACATCACATAAACATGGCATGATGCACAATCAAGTATGATGCATGTCCGGTTTAATGAGGCATGGCATGGCAAAATGCATCAAACAACACTACAAGTTAAGTGGAGCTCAATATGCAACGAGTTGCATATTGACGAAACACCACATGAATTGTTTAGTTCTCTCTCGTTTATGCTACTCATCAATATTAAACGTTGTTAAGCATAGCAAGAGGCAAAGCATAAGTAAACTACACATTCTAGGCAATTTAAATGAGGCCAGAAAGAAAAACAATAATTCTGGTAAATCCTCATGTGCATTAGCAATTTAATGCAACAACAATTTTAACATTTTAAATGGTGTTAACATGATGCGGATGACATATGCAAGTTTTATGAAAAAGTTGACATGAGCATGTTATGAAGCATTTTGTCACCATGGCAAAACGAAAAAGGGTGCCACGGCAACGACAACAGAAATGGTGCCACTGCAACATTCCGATGATCCAACAACTCATTGGAGTAATGGTGCAAAAGAGCAAGTGTGCGGATGTGTGTCAAGCAAGGATGGTGGGGTGATTCCGGTTACCGGATGTCCCATGTGTCGGTGGTATGGCAACCGAGGGTCGTGCACGAAACAAACGGGCATGGTGCAAACACGGGGTTCATCTTGTACATCACACAACATTCGTTCTCAGAAGGTCGTCTCGGCGGTTATACCTTCGAAGCGTGCAAACATGACGGTTCGGGTTTGGTGCAAAGTAGAGGAAGTAGACGTTCTCGGGACGTTCGTAGTGGAGGTAGTCGTTCGTGTTCGGGATGCGGTAGAGGTACGGGTCTTCAACAACGGTCATCGTACACGCTCTGAGGTCGTCGATAGAGGTTCTCGCAATCTCGGTGATGGTAGTGGTACACGTTTTCGTAGGTGTTCGAGTCATCCGTAGTGGTACTTGGTGAATCCTGAAACGGTCTTGGCGTCTTCGCGCGTAGGGGTAGTTGGCGTTTTCGTGTGGTACTTGTCGAGCAAGAGGCAAAGTTGAGGTACTTGGGTCGTCGTGGAACTTGGCGCATCCAAAGGGTACTTGATGGGTCCATGTAGCCGTACACGAGTCGTAGAGGAACTTGGTGCATCATCACGGTACTTGGCAAAATTCTCGGAGAAAAGCTTGACGGTCCGGGTACGGTTCTTGGCGTCTCATCCTTGCTGATCCAAAACAAATGCGAGACAAAAGGCCTTTGGTGGGGAGCAGCAAGGCAGGGTGGCGCGCGAGCAGCGACGGAAGTGGGCACGGGGCTCGGTCGGGAGAGGGCGCACAGGAACCACGCCAGAACCGAGGCTAGGGAGGCTCCAGGATGGGCGCATGGATCAGGGGAACGAAGTGGACGGCGACGGAGGCAGGGCAAGGCAGGGACGAGCTCACTCCGGTGAGGGTGCCGAGGTCCATAGCACGCCTCCCGTTGACGTGGACGAGGCGAGGAGGAGCTGCTACCATTCATGGCGGGATTTGGCATGGCGGCATCAGCTATAAGGGCGGTGCGAGGTCGGTGCTGTGGCGGGTGGCCTTGCAGGAGAGGGAGGCACACGGGAGGAGGGAGGCGCAGGCATGATCGCGTGCATAGGGCGGTGGCCTGCTGGAGAGGAAGCAGGAGCAAAGGGACGGCGGAGCAGCGGGTCCTGGTGGCGGGTCGAGGAGGTGGGTAGCAGGCCAGCGGTGGTGGAGGAAGGAGGTGCAGGCGCCGGGCCATGGGGTTTGGGCGCGAGGAAGAGCGAGAGGAAGGAGAGGGGATCGAGCGGTTTTGGGGTCTGCGTGCATGTGCGCTCTCATGGCGGTGCTAGGAGGAATGAAGGAGGAGGAGCGGTTCGAGAGACTGGTTAGGGTTAGGATGGGCTTCTGGTGGCTGGCTGCTGCTGGGCCTTAGGTGCAGATGGCCCAGGAGAGGTTGGGCCGGCGCAGGAGGTACGGAGGCCCAGCTGGGCTGGCTTCTTTCCTCTCTCTCTTTTTAACTATTTCAAAGAAACCGAAACTTGGAAGAAATGCCGAGAGGGACAGCAGTGGAGTTTGGGCAGGAAGTAAATTTTCTTAGACTCACAAAAATGAGCCTGATCCAAGAAAAATGGAAATGAACACGTGGGTGAAGTTTGAATTGAACTCATTTGAATTTGATTCAAATGGTTTTGCATAGGAAGTAGGTGATAGGGAGGTCCAAAAATGTTGAGGTTTTTGGTGGAAATCCGGAAAATGAAGAAAGAATTTAGGGCAAAGTTTGGAGACGAGGAATTTCATAATAAAAAGCATGGAATATTTTTCAAGTGTGTTGTGGTAAATTCCAAATAATTGGAATATTTATAATAGCTCCCTAATAATACTAGGAGACTTTTATATGTTATAACTAGAATTTCACCATGTGAACTCCCTCGATTTAAATGGATCAAAGATCAATGCCGTTTATTTAGGTGAGTTTTAAAAAAGGGTGCATGATTACATGATGCAATGCATATGATGCAAGGATGAATGCAACGAACCAAACAAAACACACGACGAATCTCAGAATCCATGGAAGGCATCTAGAGTGCCGGTCTCGGGACATCACAACACTCCACCACTATAAGAGGATCTTGTCCCGAGATCTAGGATGGCACCTGAGAGAAACGGAAGAGGAAGACAAGAGGTAAAACTAAGTTGCTTCTTCGACAAACGAGTGAAACCATGAACCTTGAGAGGTTGAAAACTAGAAAGAAAGAACACAATAGAGTTGAACGAAATTGAGAGCACTCAGGGACAAAAGAGAAACAAGAAACACCATGTGCACCCTGGAGGTTGCCAAGCTATTGAATGACGAGCACAATGGACAAGAAGGAATTGAAACCACTCTGGTTGAAACGAGATAAACAAGAAACAAGGAAGAACAAATTCGAACAACACCCCGGTTGAAAAGAGAATGCAAGACTTGATAAGATGAAAAGAACTTGAAGAGATGACACAACACTCCGGTTAATTGGATAAGCACGAAAAGAACACGATCCTCACAATTCGTGTGAAAAGAGCAACATCATAATGCCTCCGAAAGAAATAATAGAAGATAGATCATTGGAATAAAAGAATGGAAAAGAAAATGCCAACTTCTGCCACAAATGATCTTGAAAAGCACCCTTATGAGAAGGTTATAACGTAGTTGTTGGAAAACCAACAACGAAACTAATAAGCTTGTAGTGGGCTCATGGAGAACTTCTCAAAATTATGAGGTAACAACCTGTCACACATGGGAAAAATCTGATTGAGAGCTAGAAAAGATAGAAAACTTCTTCCACCAAGATGATAGAGAGATAACTTGGATCATTGATAAGCACCACAATAGCAACATTCCTTAGGGAAGTCTTTAGGTGAAATCTATACCAAGCTAACATCAACGAAGGAAAAATGATGGTATTAAATATCTCAATCTTGACAACATGTGAATCGCGAAAACATGAACGGAAATTGTCAAGAGTGGCATAGCACCACCTCAAAAGATAAGGTAGAAAGAATCACACTTCAGAATGCAAGATGAAGAATGCTTGAACTCCTCAAAACATGATATGTGTTGAACACCATGTTTATTTGAGAGTATAGCTTGGCGGATCTTAACTTCGAGAGAAATCTTGAGGATAATTGAAGAATGAAAGGAATCCTTGATGAACCACCATGTAGAGCCTCCATGAAGAGCTCCGGTAATAAAAGAATGATCAAATGAAAGGAAAGTTGAAAAGAACTCTGGGAGAAGCCTTGCAATGATTAGATGGAGCTTCGCGATGAGATAATGCGGAAAACATGAAACTCCGGAAAAGAAAAGATGAAGCATCTCGAACCTAGAATGTGACATGATGAACAGCTCTGGAAAGAAGAAATTAGATCACTTGGATGAAACAATAATAAGAATTACCTTATGCATATCCTTCACCAATTTAGATTGATGACAAGCAACGGATTTGGCATACTACTTATTCTCGTAGAAAGGATTAAGATAGATATAGCGCCAACTTGGGAAGGCCTTCAACGAACCACCGGTAGGATTTGGAAACAATGAATGAATTGATATGATAACGAAGGAAGAGAAATCTTGAATGAACCACCGTAAGAATTGAAAATGAAAGTAGCAAAGACACAATTCACCGGGAAGAATTGGAAAATGAATGAAGATACTTGAGGGAATTTAGATACATGAGAACGAAGAGATCATGAAACGATTAGAGGATGTTTGAACGATGTACCGGCCGGTAGAATTGGGGAATGAGAGCTTAATGTTGAGAATGAATAAATCTTTTGAAATGATGGCCTCCGGAGAATCAAATTGAAAAGACTCCTGAATTGCTCCGGATGGGTAAAAAGAATTCTCACGATCGAAAACAATTATGAGAGGATGGCCAAGCTTGAACTTCGCATCTTTGGAAGAACGGGTAAGATTTGGAGGAAAACTCTTCTTCGCTCTTCAAATGTTGAGAAAGATGCTGAGAAACACCACCATGAATTTGTTGAGGCGCTCCGGAATAAAAATTAGAAAGGTTGAACCACCGATGAAAAGAATTTGAAAGATCTTAGAGAAAGACATTTGACTGATGATAATTCATTCTTACATCAAACTTTGCAATGAATTTGAGAATAACTCCAGAAAGAACTAAATGAGTCAGGTAAGATCCTGGAAAAAGACATGTGGGTTAGGGCCCACTCAAAAGGAACACCTTCAAACGATTACTTGAAAGGGAGATTGCATCGGTTGATTTAAATGACTCAAAAGAGATAACACCCTCGACATAGCTTGAACGGATCTTGAATGAAAAGACGAGCCTTCTGAGATATCTTCAGCACTCAAGAACAAATGAATGGCGAGAAGTGAACGATTAACAGGTGCACCAGCATAAGAAAGCATTTGAAACGAGGAAGGGAATATGATCAACACCAAAATCTTGAATTGAATCCACCGAAGAAGAAAAGAGAACGAGGAATAATAAACTTGAAGCTTCCTTAGTATCTTCCTGAGAATCACCGGATAAGAACATTGATTGAACAAAAATGAAGAGACTTCACATGAATTAAATGGATAGTTGATTTGAATATCTCTGAGTCCTTGAAAAAAAGGGGGGGGGGGGGGGGTAAAACAAATGCAACTTGGGATGGATGGAACAAACACCGTTGAGAATACTTAGAGCTGATCTTGCGGATGTTGAAAATGATTGGATCCACTTGAAGAGGAGCACACCGGTTGAGAAGAAATTGAGATGACAAACTCGACGATCAAGAAGGATTAGTATTCCCATAGAAATATGAGAACACCGCTTAGGAAAGGAATGGAATCAACACTTGACATTGAAGCAACTCGAATACCACAAACCAAAACAAAACAAAGGATCTGGCCTGCAGAATAAGCCGGAACAAACATATGATAGATCCCATATCATATCATATGTCTGTTGGAAAGAATTACTACGTGATACTTGAATTCCCACTTATAAACTCCCGAAACATTCTGGTTATGCAATCAGGTGTTGGGGATATAGGGGAAGCATAAAATCTCACCCAAACTAACAATCCCTACATCCAGTTGTATCCATCCTTCAACACATAACCAAGAAACCTTTGGAAATCGTGTACCTCAACCTTTGAAAAGCATCCGTTATACGAGTTATGGCAATACTCCCGAACTCCCGCCCCAGTACTGGGTGGCGTCGAGGTTATCTCACCAACAACTACATAAAAGAGATTTTCAATGTCGGCGAACTCAGGTAGTCCAGAATTGCAACAATAAAATTGTGATGACAACACCTCGGAGATCAACTCCCCGGGACACAGCCACAGCCCCTAAATGTCAGGAGGCACCAAGAACAATGTTATCGTCACAAGACTATCGGAACGATTCCAAGATACCCGCGTGATCCTAATTTTTTTTCGTGAAATTTGAGGAGAGAAAAGTCAAAACTTCTACGTCAGGAGGCCTCACTAGAGAAACAAAGGGACTGAGGAGTAAAAGAATCCTACTCTCCGATATATATATAATCCTAAGACTCAAAAATTTTTGTTTTAGACTCAACAACGTCAGCGATTCGATCAAGCAGGGGCTCCTAAGTCGGGGATGGCTCTGATACCAACTTGTAACACCCACGATGGGGCTATATCTCCCACGTGTCGAGGCACGACTTAGAGGCATAACCGCATGGTGGTTTAGTCTCAAGTGGGATAATCTTCACACAATCCCATGTACTGAATAAGAATGGGATAAAGAGTTGGCTTACAATCGCCACTTCACACAAATAACAAGTTAAACATACATCATCCAGAATACAATCAAGGTCCGACTATGGAACCAAAATAAAGGAAGACAACCCCAAATGCTAGATCCCCGATCGTCCCAACTAGGCTCCACTACTGATCAACAGGAAACGAAACATAGTAACGACCCAGAGCTTCGTCGAACTCCCACTTGAGTTCGGTAGCATCACCTACACTGCCATCATCGGCAACTGCAACTGTTTGGAAGTATCCGTGAGTCACGAGGACTTAGCAATCTCACACCCGCGAGATCAAGAATATTTAAGCTTATGGGTAGGAAAAGGTAGTGAGGTGGAGCTGCAGCAAGCACTAAGCATATACGGTGGCTAACATACGCAAATAAGAGCGAGAAGAGAAGCAACGCATGGTCGAGAAGCTAGAAGTGATCAAGAAGTGATCCTGAAACTACTTACGTTCAAGCATAACACAAGACCGTGTTCACTTCCCGCACTCCGCTGAAAAGAGACCATCACGGCTACACACGCGGGTGATGCATTTTAATTAAGTTAAGTGTCAAGTTATCAACAATCGGATATTAACAAATTCCCATCTGCCACATAACCACGGACACGGCTCTCAAAAGTTTATACCCTACAGGGGTGTCCCAACTTAGCCCATCACAAGCTCTCACGGTCAACGAAGGATATTCCTTCTCCCGAAAAGACCTGATTAGTCTCGGAATCCCGGTTACAAGACATCTCGACAATGGTAAAACAAGACCAGCAAGACCACCCGACTGTGCCGACAAATCCTGATAGGAGCTGCACATATCTCATTCTCAGGGCACACCAGATAAGCTAAGCGTACGAGTACCAACGTAACCCAAGTTGCCAAGGGACGGTCCCGCACGATGCTCTAGTTTGGACCAACACTCAGAGGAGCACTGGCCCGGGGGTTTAAAATAAAGATGACCCTTGAGTCTGCGGAACCCAAGGGAAAAGGTTTAGGTGGCAAATGTTAAAACCAAGGTCGGGCCTTACTAGAGGAGTTTTATTCAAGGCGAACTGTCAAGGGGTCCCATAACACCCAACCGCGTAAGGAATGCAAAATCAAGGAACATAACACCGGTACGACGGAAACTAGGGCGGCAAGAGTTGAACAAAACACCAGGCATAAGGCCGAGCCTTCCACCCTTTACCAAGTATATAGATGCATTAATTAAATAAGAGGTATTGTGGTATCCCAACATATCCATGTTCCAACATGTAACAAACTTCAACTTCACCTACAACTAGCAATGCTATAAGATGGGCTGAGCAAAAGCGGTAGCATAGCCAAACAACGGTTTGCTAGGAAGGTGGGTTAGAGGCTTGACATGGCAATATGTGCGGCATGATATAACAAGTGGTAGGTAGCGTGACATAGCGATAGAACACACAACTAGCAAGCAAAGATAGAAGTGATTTCGAGGGTATGGTCATCTTGCCTGAAATCTCGCAAGGAAGAAGAACGGGTCCATGAAGAAGACAAACGGACGTAGTCGAACGAATCCTCACAACTCCGGAACGAAACCGAAGCTAACGAGAGAATTAACCCGGAAAGAAGCAAGCAACATAGTAAACGACCATCACATAAACATGGCATGATGCACAATCAAGTATGATGCATGTCCGGTTTAATGAGGCATGGCATGACAAAATGCAACAAACAACACTACAAGTTAAGTGGAGCTCAATATGCAACGAGTTGCATATTGATGAAATGCCACATGAATTATTTAGTTCTCTCTCGTTTATGTTACTCATCAATATTAAATGTTGTTAAGCATAGCAAGAGGTCAAGCATAAGTAAACTACACATTCTAGGCAATTTAAATGAGGTCGGAAAGAAAAACAATAATTCTGGTAAATCCTCATGTGCATTAGCAATTTAATGCCACAACAATTTTAACATTTTAAATGTTTTTAACATGATGCAGATGACATATGCAAGTTTTATGAAAAATTTGACATGAGCATGTTATGAAGCATTTTGTCACCATGGCAAAACGAAAAAGGGTGCCATGGCCACGACAGCGGAAATGGTGCCACGGCAACATTCTGATGATCCGACAACTCATTGGAGTAATGGTGCAAAAGAGCAAGTGTGCGGATGCGTGTCAAGCAAGGATGGTGGGGTGATTCCGGTTACCGGATGTCCCATGTGTCGGTGGCATGGCAACTGAGGGTCGTGCATGAAACAAACGGGCATGGTGCAAACAAGGGGTTCATCTCGTACATCACATAACATTCGTTCTCGGAAGGTCGTCTCGGCGGTTATACCTTCGAAGCGTGCAAACGGGACGGTTTGGGTTTGGTGCAAAGTAGAGGAAGTAGACGTTCTCGGGACATTCGTAGTGGAGGTAGTCGTTCGTGTTCGGGAAGCGGTAGAGGTACAGGTCTTCGACAATGGTCATCGTACACGCTCTGAGGTCGTCGATAGAGGTTCTCGCAATCTCGGGGACGGTAGTGGTAGACGTTTTCATAGGGTTAGAGTCATCCGTAGTTGTACTTGGAAAATCCTGAAATGGTCTTAGCGTCTTCGCGTATAGGGGTACTTGGCGTTTTTGTGTGGTACTTGTCGAGCAAGAGGCGAAGTTGTGGTACTTGGGTCGTCGTGGAACTTGGCGCATCCAAAGGGTACTTGATGGGTCCATGTAGCTGTACACGAGCCGTAGAGGAACTTGGTGCATCATCATGGTACTTGGCAAAATTCTCGGAGAAAAGCTTGACGGTCCGGGTATGGTTCTTGGCGTCTCATCCTTGCTGATCCAAAACAAACGCGAGACAAAAGGCCTCTGGTGGGCAGTAGCAAGGCAGGGTGGCGCGCGAGCAGTGATGAAAGTGGGCACGGGGCTCGGTCGGGAGAGGACGCACAGGAACCACGCCGGAACTGAGGCCAGGGCGGCTCCAAGACGGGCGCGTGGAGCAGGGGAACGAAGTGGCTGGCGACGAAGGCAGGGCAAGGCAGGGACGAGCTCACTCCGGCGAGGGTGTCGAGGTCCATGGCACGCCTCCCGTCGACGTGGACGAGGCAAGGAGGAGCTGCTACCATTCATGGCGAGACTTGGCGCGGCAGCAACAGCTGTAAGGGCAGCGCGAGATCGGCGCTGCGGCAGGCGGCCTTGCAGGAGAGGGGGGCACGCGGGAGGAGGGAGGCGTAGACGTGATCGCGCGCGCAGGGCGTCGACCTGCTGGAGAGGAAGCAGGAGCAGAGGGGCGGCGGAGCAGCGGGTCCTGGTGGCGGGTCGAGGAGGTGGATAGCAGGCCAGCGGTGGAGGAGGAAGGAGGTGCGGGCGCCGGGCCATGAGGTTCGGGTGTGAGGAAGAGCGAGAGGAGGGAGAGGGGATCGAGCGGTTCTGGGGTCTGCGTGCGTGTGCGCTCTCCTGGCGGCGCTAGGAGGAACAAAGGAGGAGGAGCGGTTCAAGAGACTGTCTAGGGTTAGGATGGGCTTCTGGTGGCTGGCTGCTGCTGGGCCTTAGGCGCAGATGGCCGAGGCGAGGTTGGGCCGGCGCAGGAGGTAGGGAGGCCCAGTTGGGCTGGCTTCTTTCCTCTCTCTCTCTCTCTCTCTCTCTCTCTTTAACTATTTCAAAGAAACCGAAACTTAGAAGAAATGCCAAGAGGGATAGCAGTGGAGTTTGGGCAGGAAGTAAATTTTCTCAGACTCACAAAAATGAGCCTGGTCCAAGAAAAATGGAAATGAACACGTGGGTGAAGTTTGAATCGAACTCATTTGAATTTAATTCAAATGGTTTTGCATAGGAAGTAGGTGATAGGGAGGTCCAAAAATGTTGAGGTTTTTGGTGGAACTCCGGAAAGTGAAGAAAGAATTTAGGGCAAAGTTTGGAGACGAGGAATTTAGTAAGAAAAAGCATGGAATATTTTGCAAGTGTGTTGTGGTAAATTCCAAATAATTGAAATATTTATAATAGCTCCCTAATAATAGTAGGAGACTTTTATATGCTATAAAGAGAATTTCACCATGTGAACTCCCTCGATTTAAATGGATCAAAGATCCATGCCATTTATTTAGGTGAGTTTAAAAAAAGGGTGCATGATGACATGATGCAATGCACATGATGCAAAGATGAATGCAACGGACCAAACAAAACACACGATGAATCTCAGAATCCATCGAAGGCATCTAGAGTGCCGGTCTTGGGGCGTCACAAGGGGTCTCCAAGCTGCAGTGGTGACGCTTTCCAGCCATTGATGTAGAGGAAGTACATTGCTATTGACGTGTGAGTACCTTATCTTTGTAATTTCTTGAGCGCCGCTTTTCCTCCTGGCCATAGTTCTTCAGGACCCCTTCCGCCAGGGTGATGAAGTCTCCCGAGAAGCAACCCTCGCCTGGTTCGGGCTCTCTGCTGACCCTGAGTGCCTCAAGTCGGCCCGCCACGCACGACGTGAGGCCTGCTGGGAAGGCGGACGCGCCAGCCTGGCGTCTTGACCCCGCGCTCTTGTAGTCCCTCCTTCGCGGTTCGGCCTAGGGTGCGGGGAGTGTGCCGAGGGCCCCACCAATGGTGCTTGCCCGCAGCTGGGCGACCTCGGCCCTGACCTCACCTCCGAGCAAGAAGGCCCCGCCCCACTAGGCCTTCGGCGAGGTCTGGAGGGCGGTCGAAAAGGCGCCAGCCTCCAGCCCCCTGCCTGGAGCGGGCGAGCCGCTTCGAACTTCTCCAACACATCTTGGCGTGGAGGACGGACTCGACCGTGCGTTCAAGCTTGCATGCGAGCGCGGAGCAGTCCGCCACGAGCTCTTCCGGGAGGCGATGGGCGCACTGAGCCGGCTCGGAGAAGAGCTTGTGGATGTTGACGCTCGCCTTGAAACCGAAGACCTATGGCTGGCGGACGAATGTCATCAGCTGAAGGTGGCCATCGACTTCGGGCGTCTCCAGCGCCAGCGTGCCAATGCGAAGGCCGAGGAATCCCTTGCCACCTCGCGCGAGGCCAGCGCACGAGCCTTGGAGGAGGCCAGGGAGCCTGACCACCATCGCGCGGTCATAGAGAAACGCGAAGGGGAGCTCTGGGCTTTGAACGCCTCCTTGGAGCAATAGGTTGAGGCACGCAGGGCTGCCTTAGCGTCAATGAAGGGGACGCCTTCCAACGAGGAGGAGATCTTGAAGAGCGAGGAGGCGCTGATGCTAGGGGCCATAGAGCGTGGCCTCATGCTCGAACGGGTGGAGACGAGGGAGCGCCAGGTTTCCCAAGCGGAGGACGCGGCTAGCGTGTGCGAAGCCAGGATCCAGGAGGATATCGATCGTAGGGTAGCGGTGGCTCGAGCAGATCTCACCAGCAGATACGACCTGAAGCTGAAGCTCTTGAAAGACGAAGCTGAGGGCAGAACCACCGCCCTCGGGTCAAGGTTGGATGAAGCGGAACAATGCGAGAAGGCCTCTGCAGTGGCCCTGATCTCCATCCAGGCCAAGTTGGCCTCCACCCGCGCCGAACTGCTACCGCTCTAGTGGCGGGTGGCCGATGCCGAGTCCCACACGCAGCAGACCAGGGAGGAAGCGCTCCGTCGGCAGACATTGCTGCGCGAGCACACTCCCATGCTCCGGGCTCTCAGGGTGAGGGCCAACCAGGCGTTGGGTACCATCTGCGATGAACACGCCCCCCCGCACCCACGCAGAGGACTATGCCAGCCATCTCCGCTTCTTCATCGACGTCGTGACGCGCCTGGATGACCGGGCCGAGAGGGATCGCGAGGTTGTGGACAAAAAGAGCCAAGGCCTCCTTGGGCGCGCGTTTTCCTGTGTCTTCAGTCATCTTTAGAACAACGATCCCCACTTCAACTTCGACGCGGGCATCGCCCCAGCGCCCAGAGCCATCCGTGACAACCTGGCATGTTGGGTGGACGATAACGTGGACGCTCTAGTCAGGGCTTTCACTTCTGATGATGACGCGGTGGTGGTCGTGGCAGATGAAGGCGGTGCGGTTGATGACGGTGAAGACGATGCCGGCAACAGCGCCAGCAGCGTATCTGGGAGTGACTCAGAAGGTGCCGCGAGCGACATCTCCGATTGAGCCCATGCTCCTTTATTTTGAACCTGCGCGCAAAAGCTTGGGCACGACCCTTCAAGGTGTAAGAGCATTTTGGAGAGGGGGAGCCCCTCATGTAATTAGACTATTGTCTTATTCCTTACGCCAGACTTAAAACGTGCCTTTGCAAGCCCACAAGCTCTTCCGTGGGCTTGCTGCTGTAACTTACCTCAGTCTAGGAAGGAATCAGACTAGTCTTGTAGTTGTCGATGTGCATTTCTCCCGAGGGGAGTCCTTTGCGGGCTCGCGATTTTTTAGGCTTTTGAGGAGCCTGCTATTCCACCCGAGAGGGCCTCGTGAGAAACGAGCGTTAGATCACGGCGAGATGTGCGCGCATACCACGCCCAGCCCCCGCTTGCGAGGCGCTCGCAAGGGAGTGGCAGCAGGCACGGGCCTCGAAATAAGGCACGGAGCCAGAAAACTCAAGAAATCAACATGAACGAGAAAAGATGCCCCCCATGCTTGCCAAATGAAAACATGACTTCAAGTTCAAATCCAAAAGGCGGCAAATCAAGCTACAGAAAAGGGGTTGAAAGCAAATGGCCGCGTCCGGCACCTAGCTAGTCTTCTTGTCTTCTCACCAGCGCGGAGCTAAGTGCTTTCACTGGCCGTGAGCATAGTCATTGGGCGACAGTGTCGACGGCCAGCGCTGAGCATGGTGCTTCCACTAGGACGTGGGAGGCAGCCCCCAAGGCCCGAGGGCGGCTCTTTGGAGACTCCAGGGCATGTACAGCCCCACTCATTATTATGTGAGAGTGTCACGGGCAGAGACCTTCACACGCGTGAGCCTTGCTTCATATTGCCAGATGAGGACCTCGCCCTGCGCCACCCTCGACCACCGTTGGGGCGTCCAAAAACCAGGTCGATGCCAAGGGGCAAAGGGGACGCTAGCGGCGCCCTCGGCGACCACGGGCCCTCTGCCGGGGGATGGCTCGCCGGAGCCTCCCCGACAGAGGACCTACCTCCGGGCGACGCCTTGCCCCGCTCGACATGAGGGAGGGACTTGCTCCGGGCCCCTCCCGTGCTGCCCCTGGTGCGCTACCCCTAGTTGGAGTGGGGATGATGCGCTGGGGTCGTCGTCCGTCGCTGCGGTCTGGTCCACCTGCGACCCATGGTTAGCGTAAGCCTGCTCCTGAGATATCAGTGGTACCCTGCGGTTGTTGTCGTTGGCAGGGTCAGCGAGGCTCCTGGGCGGTTCATGGAAGGCCTCGACTTCCAGCATCTCTTCTTCCCAGCCTGGCTTGAGGAACGTGCAGGGGTCATCCTCTGGTTGTAGTCTCGATCCACCATGCGGGGCACATAGGCTTCCTGAGCTGCCTCTCCGGAACCTCCGCTGAGACGCCATGTGCCCCATGTCGCCGAGCCCGGCACGCCCCCCTAGGGGTTGTAGGATGGCGCCCCATTGGGACCATGAGGAGCAACGCCCGCACCTACGCCACTTGGGGGAGGCAAAGGCACGGCCGGATGTCCGGCACCGTTGGTCATGCTGGCTCTAGCGAGCCCTCCTAGTGCACCTGGGAGCACGCGGGCGCGACGAGGCCCGCCATGCAATCTGACCACAACTTGAGATGTAAGTAGGGAGCAGAAAGGCGGTGTACCCCTAGATGCAGCGTCCAATAGCTCAGCGACGCGTTCCAGCAACGCGTCGCGGCCGCTCTCCATCAGCCGGCACCGCAGCAGCTCCCGCGCCACCACGAGCGCGGCTCGCATGTTCGCCTGTTCTTGTCGGGTGGGCGACGCCGTCGCCGCTGTGTAGCTTGATGATCCTGCGGCGGCCCGCACGCACCGTGGTGTGAGGTTGGAAGGCGTAGGGTCCCTGTCGCCTGCGTCCCGCTGCATTCGGCGATGTGCGGGCCGCCTGGAGTGCGGAGTTGAGGTCTCCTTGGGCAGACGGTGCTGTCCTGACGGGCCAAGCAGCCCAATGGCCGGCGTTGGTCCTTGGGTCACTGGACATCGAGACCGCGAGGCATTGGCGAATTAGCTGACGGAAGAGAGGCTTCAGTGCACCCCTACCAGGCATGCCAAATGCCAGATTACGGGTTCCGGCAGACCCTTGAGGTTCGAACACTGGGTTGTGCATGAAGATCTCCCTCTTTGTCTCTCACTTTCACAACGGTCTCCAAGCCTAGCTCGCCGAACCCGAGGGACAAGAGATACGAGAGTTTATACTAGTTCAGGCCACCATTGTGGTGTAATACCCTACTCTAGTGTGGTGTGGTGGATTACCTTGTAGGCCAAGGATGAACTAGTACAAGGGATGAACAGCCTCCTAAGGAGAGGTGTTCTTGAGCTTGGTGAGCTTGTGTGTGTGAGGATGGTCTCAATGATCCGTCCTTTGCTAAGGCGGTGGCTAGTCCTATTTATAAAGGCCCTGGTCCTCTTCCCAAATGTTTAGGCGGGAAGCGATCCCACGATGGCCAATTTCGAAGAGGGACAACTAGTACAAGTTATCCTGACAACAGGTGGTCTTCACGTGCCAAAGGCTCTAGTGGTGATGTAGCTGTGGGCTCCGCGGCAACCTCCGTCCTGCCGTCCTGCTGGTCTTGGTCTTGTTGCACCGATATGGAAACCTTTGCCTGATGCCTCTGGACTCCTCGCCTGTGCCTGCTTCCTTAGCACCAAAGAGGAAACTTGCACCCTGCGCCCGCTGGCACCCGCCTGGCCTTGGTCGTCATGGCTCACGTCATGTGAACCTCATGAGGTGCCCCTTGCATAGATATCTCCGCTCCTCGGGCGCCAGCTTGGCGAGGCCGCCTCGGAGGAGGTCTTGGTGTCGTCCGCCTCGCGAGGATATAGTGCTTGCTGGTGAAGATGGGCCGTACTAGGCCGTTGGTGGAGCCACACCCTAGGCCGCAGGCAGGCAAGTCTGGGTACCCCCGTTCCTAGGACGCTCATAGTCCGGGCCCCGCCCATGCAGCCCCTAGTGTGCCGGTCCTGCTGGGAGTGGGGGCACCATGCCGGGGTCTCTGACTGCCGCTGTGGCCTGGTTCACCTGTGGTCCATGGTTAGCGTAAGCATGTCCCTGGGGTATCGGCCGTACCCTGTGGTTGTTGTCATCGAAGGGTTCGGCGAAGCTTCCGGATAGCTCATGGAAAGCCCCGACCTACAGCGAATCTCCCGCCCATCTCGGCTCGAGGAACGAGCTGGGGTCTTCCTCGGGGATGTACTCCAGGTCCGTCATGCGGGATACATAGGCATCTGGGGCGGCTGCGTCGGGGCCTTTGCCTGGGCACCCCACACCTTGGACTTCCGAGACCTGCACCTGGCCCTGGAGGCCGTGGGGCGACGCCCCAGCGCGGCCCCGCGGGGGACTGCCAGAGCTTGCCCCGGTCGCAGGCGTTGCTGTTGCGGCTGGACGAATTGCGCCAAGGGTCGTGTTGTTGCGGTCGAATCCTTCGAGTGCTCCATGGAGCGCACGGGCGTGCTGAGGCCTGGCAAGCACCTCCACTACCACCTGAGGGGTGGACAGGGAGCAGAAAGGCGCCGCACCCCTACAGGCGGCGTCGAGCAGTTCGGTGACCCACTCCAATAGGGCATCGTGGACGCCCTCCGCCTACCTGCATCATAGTAGCTCTCGTGCCACGATGATCGCGGCCGCATGTTCGCCTACTCCTGACGAGTGTGCGGCACTGTCGACGCGGCTTAGCACGAAGACCGCGCGGCGGCGCGCGTACGCCGAGGGGCGAGGGTGGGCGGCGCCAGCCCACGCGGCCCGCGTCCGGCGGAGTTGGGCGGTGTACGAGCCGCCTGGAGCACGGAGTGGAGGTCTTCCTGGGCGGACGACATCGCCTGGGCGAGCCAAGTGGACCAGTGCTCAGCATGAGCCCTCTGATCGTCGGCCATCAGGGCCGTCGGCTGGCTGGAAGAAGAAAAACCCCGACGCACCCCTACCTGGCGCGCCAAATGTCGAATCCGGGGCTCCGCAGACCCTTGAGAGGTTTGAACACTGGAGTGCATATGAAGAACTCCCTCTTCCCAACCTACCGGCCCAATGATTCCATAGCCAAGCTCGACGAACCCGAGGGACAAGGGACATAGCAGTTTATACTGGTTCGAGCCACCTTGCGGTGTAATACCCTACTCCAGCTTTGTGGTGGATTGCCTCGAGGGGTTGAGGATGAACTAGTACAGTGGTTGAATGCCTCAGGAGGAGAGGTGTTCTTGAGCTCGATGAGCTGGTGGGTGAGAGCACAGTTTGAATGATCCGTACCCCTCTATGGTGGTGGCTAAGTCCTATTTATAGTGGCCTTGGTCCTCTTCCCAAATGTAGGTGGCAAGGGATCCCACAACAGCCAAATTCAAAGGGAGACAACTAGTATAAGTTATCCTGAAAAGAGTAGTCTTCGCCTATAAAGGCTATGGTGGTGACGCTGCAGTGGGCTCTGCGATGATCTCCGTCCTGTCGTCCTGGCGGTCTTGGTCTCGTTGCACCGATATGAAAACCTTTGCTTGATTCCTCGGGACTCCGCGCCTGCACTTGCATCCTTGGCACCAAAGGGGAAATAGGTACACTGCGCCCTTTTCCACCCGCCTCGCCTTGGTCATCATGGCTCATGTCATGTGAACCTCGCGAGGTGCACCTTGCATTGATATCTCTGCTCCTCGGGAGGCAACCTAGTGAGGCCGCCCGCTAGGAAGATCTCGGTGTTGTGCGCCTCACGAGGGTCTTGGGTCGTTGTTGCTGAAACTGGGCCGTACCAGGCCGTCGATGAAGCCATGTCATGGGCCGCAAGCAGGCAGGTCTGGGTACCCCCCGTTCCCAGGACACTGACACCCTCCCCCGCCCACGTCATTTATACTACTACTCCCTCTGTTTTATGCAGAGTAAATAAAAAATAGGGGGAGTATACTACGGATGAGGATCCCCTGACGTGGCCGAAGCCATTGAGTAACTGACATGCGGGGCCTAGCAAGCATGGGGCCCGCCAGTCAGTGACCAAAAGGCAGGGATACCTACGTCAGAGGATCCACTTCCACTACTACTACTAGTAATATGAGCAATGCATACTCCACTGCAGAGGTTGTCAATACTCCACTAGTACTGTTGGATAGGGAGCTTAAAAGAAGTTGCTATTGAACTGGCTATATGTGGCAAAATGCTAGTAGGAAGAGCATGCACGAGAACGAGCACATTCATGTGTCTAAAAACAAATTGGAAACCATCTTTGTTTGAATACAAATCTAGGAGTACATACGAATCTAACAATATTGGTTGGGCGTTGTTGATTGTTGATACTTTTTTCTGTAAGTTTGATCAAAGTAGAGACACTTTGACTACATATAAAACTTATATGTAAACTAGAAAGGATCGGAGGGAGTATATTGTACATTCAAAAGCGAAACGACCATTGAATACCCTTCATATATGATTTGCTGATACTATGATCACCGGTTCAAAAGTTTGAATCCGCCTTAGGAATCACACATGCATCCACTCGTTCAATCTCGGTTTCATCTCGGGGTCCGGAGATCGGTGAGGACTAGGGTGGGTACAGTACATTCGTTTCGCTTAGGAACGTACAATATAATCCCTCTAATCCCCATAGACCCCCCCCCGCGGGTCATTTCCATCATAGAAACAGACCAAACCTTTATCTCCTTGCACGACACGCAATTGATCTCTCAACATCAATCAATCTCGTCAAGATGTGTCGGGGCATGAACCGAATGGGATGTCAAAACTAAGACGGGAAGCGACACGTAGTGGAGGCAAAGTGAAACTTTAAACGAACCATTTGTCTGTACGCATGTCCGACAAATTACAACATTGGAAATACAAGCATGGTCTAGGCCCACATGCGAATGATACTCGGCAGAATGTTCAAATGAGGAATGCGGGTGGATGGACTCGACCGGAGGGCGGCATAATCGATGGAGAAGAGGGTTGGAGAGGCATGAGAAATAAGCAATGCCACATGATTATAATTGAACGTCTTAAATAAACAATAAGTTGTCTCGTTTTCCCTTCCATCTTGGTCATGGAGTAAGATACTCCCTCCATTTTTATTTACTCTGCATAGTAGGTTTGACTAAAGTCAAACTTCATAAAATTTGACCAAATTTATAGAAAAAATATGAACATTTACAATAGCCAATCTATATGATGTGAAAGTATATTAAATAATGAATCTAATGGTATTGATTTGTTATTGTATATGTTATTATTTCTGTCTATAGACTTTGTCAAAGTTTACAAAGTTTGACTTTGAGCAAAGCTAAAATGCGGAGTAAATAAAAACAGAGGGAGTACGCAGGGACTAGTATAGTTACTACTATAGGAACATGGTAAGTTGGACCCCTAAATGCAGGCACGGACCGGTCACACCTCAATTATTCCTTCAAATAGTTAGACACCTACATTAGCACACCACCCGGCTACTTAATCAAGTGTTACGCTTCACTAGTTGAAAAGGAAAAGGGTGGTACCATACCCAAAACCACCACACTTGGGGCTAGGATAACAACTTGGTGTTGTACCACATTTGAACCAGGACACAAAAACCGCCTATTCTACGCCTAATGCGCAACGCAGAGCTGACGCTCGAATTTGGTCGGGAAAATAGGGAAACCGACATGTGGGGCACACCTGTCGGGATGACATGGCACAAACTAGTCCAATGGAGGAGCTGGACCACGACCTCCTCGCCACCAGCAACCGTTCATGAGGGTCGTGGGGGCCAGCAACGTGGAGCAGCTCCTGCACCATCTCTGGACACGGCGACCACGGTGAGAAACACGCTCATCGTATCTGGACACAGTCGGCTTCAGTGTGCCGAGGGTGGCTTTAGAGCTGTGGCATGACCAACAAATCAACACCTGGCCCATCGAGGATGCACGGGGCACCGAAGTGCGACCGCGTCGTGACGCGTCCGCGGAGTGTTGTAGCACGGCGAACTGCATCCCCAGGACCTGAGACCATGTCGGGTCATCTTGCTTTTTCAATGACATCTGGGGATCGCATGTGAGCAAAGGGCAACTCCAACATTACCTTGTCGGGTATGGATTGGATCTAAGGATCCCCATCCCTTTAATAGACAATTTATTTATCTGGCTAGGGGGGCGAATGTAAAAATGCCCTGGCGCCTCGTATTCATTCGACGCGTGGGATAAGCCCTTATTGGGCACAGAAGCCAAGAGGTCCAAACATTTATGGGACCGGACACTGCTTTACAAACGTTCGAAAGATGGAGAAGAACCCGCCTTGCAATGCCGAAGACAACACTGCGCGCCGGACTCATCGTCATTGAAGCCTGGTTCGGGGGCTACCGAGGGAGTCCTGGATTAGGGGGTATCCGGACAGCCGGACTATATCCTTTGGCCGGACTGTTGGACTATGAAGATACAAGATTGAAGACTTCGTCTCGTGTCCGGATGGGACTCTACTTGGCGTGGAAGGCAAGCTAGGCAATACGGATATGTATATCTCCTCCTTTGTAACCGACCTTGTGTAACCCTAGCCCCCTCCGGTGTCTATATAAACTGAAGGGTTTTAGTCCGTAGGACAACATACAATCATACCATAGGCTAGCTTCTAGGGTTTAGCCTCTCCGATCTCGTGGTAGATCAACTCTTGTAATACTCATATCATCAAGAATAAATCAAGCAGGACGTAGGGTTTTACCTCCATCAAGAGGGCCCGAACCTGGGTAAAACATCGTGTCCCCTTCCTCCTGTTACCATCTGCCTTAGACACATAGTTGGGGACCCCCTACCCGAGATCCGCCGGTTTTGACACTGACATTGGTGCTTTCATTGAGAGTTCATCTGTGACGTCGTCGTAAGGAAGGATGCCTCATCTCATTGTTAAAAGCAACATTACCGCTGGGGGAGCTCTGGCTGTCGGCCAAACTCTCCGGCTAGGCAGTTTCGTCATGACTGCCAGTTTGGCCACTGCACCGACGATGACTTCTCGGGTCATAAAAAATAGCCTCCACGTTGGCTCGGAATTCGCCGAGTAGATGGACCCAATGGATCTCTCTTCCCTAAACGAACTCTTGGATCGCATCGCCGCCTTGGGAGTCGCTACGGACTATGATCGGATTGGGCTTAAACCCGATCAAAGGGAGATTAAATCTCCATCGGTCACCCATCATGTTGCGGTGGTGGAGGAACAATGCGGCAACTCTTCCTCTATTTTGAGGAATAACTATGTCCGGATTCCTGAGCTCTCCGAGCCGGATACCCGCTTACGGGAGGACATCACCCAAGCCCTGAACCTAGAAGGTAGCGGGCAAGACTTATCGGGCAACACTCCGGAACCCGAACTTCCAAGATTGGAAACTCCTCGGCCCCTGGGTCTCAGATCGGGTAGGGGTTTAGACTCAAATGAACCCACCCACCCAAACATAAATGATCTTTCCCACATCAGGCAAGAGCCCCATGAAACAGTACATCATTATTGGGCCAGATTCCTCCTTGTGAGGAACAAGGTTAAGGGCTGTCGCGAGGAAGATGCAGTCTCACTTTTCTGCAATAATTGCACGGACAAGGGAATCCTTAACACCTTAAGTCGCCGTGACATATCACGCTTCGCTGACTTGGCGTCCATAGTACGAAAGTACTGTGCGATGGAAAGCGCCTGGAAAACCGAAAAGAAATTTTGGGATAATCCGGCTCCGAATATACACCCAGTCCGAAGTAAAAGGGTGCACTATCATAAGACACCCGAGCTAGTTGCAACGAAAAAAAACCCTCTACAGGGCATGGAACCGTACTGGAGGGATGGCTTAACGGACCCTGCAAAATTCATAGTACAACGGATACAATACCAACGCACAACCTTAGAGCATGTTCGATACTTCGGCAGGTGGCCAAAAGTGGTGAGGATCTTCTTATCCCAAATGCCACAGAGCACCATCCCGTGGATAACAATACGATGTTAACAGTCTTTGAGACCTTTGCGTCAAATAATAGGCGCAAGCGAACACTCCGCAGCATGGCCGAAATCTGCCACATAGCAGCAATAAATCCGCGGAGTGACACGACTATTACCTTCAATGCCAGTGACGAACCTAAATTCCGAACAGCCCGAGCACCAGCCGTACTGGTCCTCAGTCCAATTGTGGACGGCTTTCGACTCACCAGAGTACTCATGGACGGCGGTAGTGGATTAAACCTCATCTATGAGGAAACTCTTCAAAAAATGGAAATATATTGGAACCGCATTGAGCAAAGTAGCACAACCTTCAGGGGAATCATACCTAGTCGGGAGGCACGATGCGCTGGGTAAATCACACTAGATGTGGTATTCGGTACGCCAGAGAACTATAGGTCCGAAGAAATTACATTTCAACTGGCCCCGTTCAATGCCCGGGCCCAACGGAATCATCACCCTTGCCAGTGATCCGGACACAGCACTCCGCGTCGAAAACAAAACAGCCGCACTGGCCCTCGAGGCATTATCCGAAGCCCTCTCGGCCGAGGAATTAACCACGCTATGCTCCACAGTGGACAGGGACGACGTAATACTCAAGAAGAGATCCAAGTCCACCTCTTTTAAACCAGCGGATGAAATAGTCAAATTCCAAGTCCACTCAACGGACCCTACAAAAATAGCCTCCATCGGGGCACAGTTAAACCCCGCCGTGGACGCCGCACTACGAGAGTTCCTGCGCGAGAATGGGGACATATTCGCCTGGCACCCCTCAGACATGCCAGGAATCCCACGCAGGCTGGCCGAGCATAGCCTCAATATCCTAAAGGGATTCAAGCCGGTCAAGCAAGCTCTTCGGCGTTTCTCCGAACCCAAGAGACATGCCATGGGAGAGGAACTAGCCAAGTTATTAGAGGCCGGATTCATCAGAGAAATAAAACACCCGGACGGGCTAGCAAACCTGGTGATGGTACCAAAGAAGGATAAATCCTGGCGCCTTTGTGTCAATTTCAAGGACCTCAATAAAGCTTGCCCAAAGGATCCCTTCCCCCTCCTCCGCATCGATTAAATTATCGATGCTACCGCAGGACACGAGTCATTGTGTTTCCTCGATGCATACTCCGGTTACCACAAAATCAAGATGGCGGAGTCCGACCAAGCCGCAACGGCATTCATCACACCATACGGTCCCTTTTGTTTCAACACAATGCCTTTTGGGCTCAAAAACGCCGGCGCAACATATCAGCGCATGATTCAGACATGTCTGGAGAAACAAATCGGCAAAACAGTAGAGGCATACGTAGACGATGTGGTCGTCAAAACCAAACACGTTGACTCTTTGATAGACGACTTGAGGCTCACATTCGACAACCTCCGAAAATACGACATCAAGCTCAATCCGGAAAAATGCGTTTTCGGCGTACCAGCCGGAAAGCTCCTGGGTTTCATCGTCTCCAGTAGAGGTATTGAAGCTAATCCGGCCAAAATCCGAGCTTTGTCATAGTTGGCTACCCCAACAGACCTCAAGCAAATCCAGAAGTTAACTGGATGTGTGGCGGCTCTAAGCCTCTTTATCTCCTGCTTAGAAGAAAAGGCTTTACCCCTTTATCGCCTCCTTCGGCGCACCGAACACTTCGAGTGGACGGACGCTGCCATAGCCGGATTGGAAGAAATAAAGGCCATTTTGGCAACCAATTCAATCCTGGCCGCGCCAAACATCGGCGAACCAATGCTGTTGTACATTGCGGTAACTCATCAAGTTGTAAGCGCAGTGCTTGTTGTCGAACGAGAAGCTGACGGACATAAATTCCCTCTTCAAAAGCCGGTATACTATGTATCCACTATCCTCACTCCATGAAAATCACGGTACCCACATTATCAAAAGATAGCCTATGCGGTATTCATGGCATCCCGGAAGCTGCGACACTACTTTCAAGAGTGTTCGATTACAGTAGCCTCGGAAGTGCCACTTAATGATGTTATAAACAACCGCGACGCTACGGGCCGGATTGCTAAATGGTCCATTGAGCTCCTCCCGTTCGACATAACATACAAACCTCGACGAGCCATTAAGTCGCAAGAATTGGCCGACTTTATCGCCGAATGGACGGAGGCCGAACTCCCTAAAGAGTACGGCGCATACTCTAATTGGATCATGCACTTCGACGGTTCTAAAATGCTGGCTGGTCTAGGGGCTGGCGTCGTCCTGACGTCCCCAATCGGAGATACCGTTCAGTACGTACTGCAAATATTGTATACAGACTCCAACAACGCAGCCGAATACGAAGCTCTGTTGCATGGTCTTCGGATGGCAGTCTCCATGGGCATTCAACGCCTGGAGGTGCGTGGGGATTCAAACCTCGCAATATCCCAAATAAATGGAGACTTTGACGCCAAGGATCCGAAAATGGCGGCCTACCAAAACACCGTCCTAAAAATGTCAGCTCGGTTCGAGGGGCTCAAATTTCACCATGTGGCTCGGGAAAACAATCAGGCGGCGGATATCCTCGCCCGCATCGACGCAAAACGCGATGCGGTCCACCCCAACATACTTTTGGAGAGGCTGTTCAAGCCATCCATAGTATGGGAAGGGGACACCGGTAGCAATAGTCCGGACCCGGCCAAAATGCCCGATACCGAACACTCTGACACAATCGGAGGCTTCGCCACCGAAATAACACCTTCAGCCCACGTAATAATGGCCATCATAGCCCCGTGGATAGAACCATTCCTGGCCTACCTAACTAAGCAGGAACTTCCGGAGGACCAAAATGAGGCACGCTGCATAGTGCGGAGATCTAAGCCCTACAGGGTCCATGAGGGAGAATTGTATAAAAAAAGCACTACGGGAGTCCTTTAAAGGTGCATCTCCGAAGAGGAAGGGCGGCACCTTTTGGCAGAAATCCACGCCGGACTCGGCGGTCACCACGCCGCAGCCCAGGCTCTTGTAATCAAGGCCTTCCGTACAGGATTCTATTGGCCAATGGCCCGGGCAGATGCACAGGACTTGGTCCAACGTTGCGCTGGTTACCAGCTCTTTGCAAATCAAAGCCACATGCCACCCACAGCCCTCCAAACAATCCCCATTACATGGCCCTTCGCGGTCTTGGGGATTGACATGGTTGGACCCCTTAAAGGGGGAACCCACAAGAAAAATACTTACTGGTCATGGTAGATAAATTCACCAAATGGATAGAGGCCAAACCTGTTAAAACAGTCGAATCCGGACCAGTGATAGACTTCATATCTGGGGTCGTACACCGTTATGGCGTCCCCCACAGCATCATCACTGACAACGGCACAAACTTCACTGCCGACGAGGTAAAACTCTGGTGCAGCAAAATGGGCATCAAGCTCGATTATGCTTCAGTCTATCACCCACAAACCAACTGCCAAGTTGAGCGAGCAAACGGTCTTATAATGAGCGGCATTAAACCCAGATTAGTGCGTTCCTTAACGGAGTCTAACACGCACTGGGTAGAGGAGCTCGACTCCGTACTCTGGGGGCTACGGACCATGCCGAATCGTAGTACCGGATATACACCCTTCTTTATGGTGTACGGCGCTGAGGCAGTCTTGCCCTGTGACATAATTCATGACTCACCTCGGGTGCGCATGTACGAAGAAAGAGAAGCTGAGCTCGATCGGCAGGACAGTCTGGATACCCTGGAGGAGGAGCGCGATGTAGCAAAAGCCCGTTCCGCATTTTATCAACAACAGGCTCGCAGGTACCAAAGCAGAGAAGTACGGGCCAAAACTTATAACATTGGCGAACTAGTTCTACACCTGCTGGATAAGAAAAAGAACAAGCTCGAGCCCAAATGGGAAGGTCCCTTCATTATTGACCAAGTTCTGACCGGTGGAGCGTACTGACTGCGGGATGCATCGACTAATCAACTCGAGCCGAACCCATGGAACGCGGCCAGGCTCCGAAGATTCTACGCCTAGCGCCGGACTCTATGTTCGTCCCCTTCCTCTGTCCATTTTTTGCATATACATTATCTGTCTTGTTTTTCTTTCTTTCTTTCTTTTATTCTTTCTCTAGGCCTTCAAGGGCCAACTTGTGCCTCGCATGCACATTATAGATGCGCTAGCTGCGCTCATCATACCTGGGGGCTTCCTTCACAGAAGCTTAATTATTTATCTGGGCCTCATGCCCCGCACATGTGTTATACTTCCGCATGTACCTTTTTTTTCGCCATTATATGCATCGATATGACTTAAGTTTTGGCCAAGCTGGGTTGCCTGGTTCTTGTATTTATGCCCTACGTTACCGTTAATTCGGCTAGGGTATAAGGGGAGCACCTCTGCGATTGTTACTGCCGGGTCAGCCGGATGTGTACCTCAGACTGGGTGAAGCCGAAAGCTAGCGTTCTTAAGGGAATATTCGGTCGATGAACAAAAGATGAATTTTTATTTTCCATATCTGCCCCCAGATGTTTTTTCCTGCGTTTCTTATCGCAGTCCGGACATGCACTTTAGGGCATGCATACCCAGGGAAAGGAACCCTTAACGGAACTATTCTCCCTGGAAGATGTTTCTTACTACCCATGTAATATAACATAACTAGTTGGGCACTTGTCCGTTCAAGCACTAATGACCCCTACGCCTGGTATCCACGCATACCCCGGTTCTTATATAACTGAGCGGGTATTCGGATACACTCCGGACTATCGGGTCCCGAGGTTGAAGCGAAAAGGTCCGCCAAGACAAATGATCTACAATCCGGCTAGAAGGCATTATACATGTCACTTTAATTACATAGTCATGCAGACTGACTAAATTCCTCTTCTATACCATCCAAAAGGCGGTCTGGCCTACAATCCCGTTGGGAATACTTTGCGGCTAATTCTACTTGCCCATAAACTAACGGGGATTTCTTTTCTGCCGGGCCCCACAGGTCCGACCTCACCCATGTGATTTGGGTCAGCCTTGGTATACTGCGTCTTCACCATGGCCCAGGCTTCTCTAGCACCTTGTCGGTAGGCCGATATCTTCCATAATCGGAAGCGCCGCCGTGCTCCCTTGAGCTTCTCCGTAAGCTCTGCAACGCCTTCTGGCAGGGAGGCGGATGGCCACAAGGCCTGGGCAACACCTTGCATCACCTGCCGAACTTGTTCGTGCAGATGTGAGAGCTTGGATAGAAGATCACCTGCAGACCCGGGCATTTCCTCTGCGGGACGACCTGTCAGCATACCTACAGACATAACGTTGTTAGTCGGCTTCTTCGCCGAACTCCTTTAAAAGGATTCGCTCAAGCACTTACTGAAAATGCCGCGCCGAAGCCGCTTATTCACCTTCTCGGAGTCTGCAAGCTGGGCTCGAACGTCTTTTAGTTCCACGCTCAGCTTGATATTGGCGTCTTGGAGATTGTTTTTCTCCCGCCTAAGCTCAGTCAGCACGCGTTTGCCAGCCTCTAGCTATCGCACGACATGCTGGTCCTCCGGATTTTCTCTGGATTCATCTGCAACATCTATTGTTAGATCTGCAGCCACGCCGCACACTATATGGTAACCATCATTCTTTAAAGTAAATGTTACCAGCTGGTGACTTTTTCGGTTCCTGCAATGCGGCAACAGCGGCCCGCAGTTGGGTCTTGCATTCCTCTAGCTCCTGTGACAACCTAGTATTCTTCTCTGTAAGAACCTGCACAATAAAGATGATCCTTAAATCAGTTCTGCTAACTGTTTCAAGTCTCAGGGGCTACTGATACATATAAATCGTTGGATTTACTTACCCGTACATCCTTTACACACTGATCCGTGGCTCTGGCTAGACCATCTTCAGCAGCTCGGAGGTACGCCTCTCCAGAATTGAAGGCATCAAATGCCTCTGGTGAGAAACAAGTGTCACGGAGTACGGCCCGGGGACGCCTATGATTCAGGGTGCTTTCCACTTCTGAGTTGGTAGCGGATAATCTATCTGCATCCTCTGTAGGGGGATTATCCGGCGCCCACCCCATATCGGCTTCCGCCTGTATGTCCGGTCCTGGCGCCCGACTGGTGGAAGCGTGATTAGTAACATCACCGGACATATTCCGACGAGTGTTTTTTCTGTTAAAGAAACACGGGCATCATTACATTTCAAGAAAGACAACAACCACGGAGCGGGGTTTTTTGTCAAATCTTTGCGCCGGCGTCTCCGTCCTGACCGCCTTCCTTTTTGGCCTACCCAGCCTCGGTGCCTCTTGTTGGCGAGTTCCTGCGGGTTCGGCAGGGCGTCCCGAATGCCTTCCCTGTAAAAATGCCATATGTATATGGTGGGTGAAGTGTCTAAAAGGGGATCCTAGTTTCTGGAGTTGGGATTTTTGGTTTTTCTTATGTGCGATGCAGGGAGCAGTTCGGGATAGTCGGCCGTAATGGCCACCATGGCATCATCGCAGCTTAACTGATAGAACTGCCGGTCTATCAGCTCCACGAATATAACCGGATCTTCTTCAAGTCCGGAGTCAAGGGCCCGGTCAGGGTCCTCTAGTTGTGGAGAAGGACTGCTGACCTCCTTTATGGCTTTTCGCAGTTCCTGCCGCAAAGTGGCAAGGTGAATACTTACGACAAAGAATGCGGGAAAAATGGGAGTAAGGAGATATAACTTACCCAGCTTGGAGGATTGTACATAGAGAATCCATCCCGTGGCTTGATGCGGGTGATCTCCTCCTCCTCTCCCTTGAACAATCCGGACAGAATTTTCGCTAAAGCGGCAGCATTGTCCGGACCCTTATGCCCGCAGCGGGTGGCATCATCCGCCCCGTTAAAACACCACAAGGGGTGCCCACGATATTGAAGTGGTTGCACTCCCCGCATTATGCAAATCGACATAACTTCGATTAATGTCAATCCTGATTGAGCCAGTGCTTTAATCCGGTTCATCAGATAGAGGACTTCTCCATTGTCTTCCACCTGGGGGCTCCGTGGGCGCCAACTTTGTCGTTTCTTCAGAGGAGCATTGTTGAACTCAGGAAGACCCCGGCGAACAAGGTCCGGAAGGGGAACGTCCTCCATATAAAACCATTATGAAGGCCAGTCTTCGGACGACTTTTTCGGGGTACCGGACAGGTATCCGGTGCCGATGATGCGCCATATTTCGGCTCCACCCACTTGATAAAGTGACCCCCTCTATGTGCGAGGGACAAGGCAAAATAGCCTTTTCCACAGCTCGAAGTGAGCCTCGCAGCCCAGGAACAACTCACAGAGAGCAACATAGCCGGCGATATGTAGAATGGAGGCAGGGGTGAAATTGTGTAATTGGAGGCCGTAGAACTCCAGGAGCCCGCGAGGAACAGATGAATTGGAAATCCGAGTCCCCTTAATAAATAGGGAAGAAGGCAGACCCGTTCCCCCATAGAGGGACATGGAAAGCTCTCCGGTTGCTCCCCGTCATTGTAGGTGGCAAGCCCAGCTCGGACGGGCACCATATACGCCGGAGGGAGAAATCCCTTAGTCTGCAGTTCAACTAATTGACTGTGCGGGACTGAACACCTCTCCCAATCACCAGGCTTAGGGCTACGGGGGCGGGAGGAGGAGCCGCGGAGGTCGGCCATGCTGGAATGGATCTTTCCGAAACGCGCTCTGATCGATTCTCGCTGGGGGAGGATGGTATGGATTGGATCTAAGGATCCCCATCCCTTTAATAGACAATTTAATTATCTGGCTAGGGGGGAATGTAAAAATGCCCTAGCGCCTCGTATTCATTCGACGCGTGGGATATAGCCCTTATTGGGCACAGAAGCCAAGAGGTCCAAACATTTATGGGACCGGACACTGCTTTACAAACGTTCGAAAGATGGAGAAGAACCCGCCTTGCAATGCCGAAGACAACATTGCGCGCCGGACTCATCGTCATTGAAGCCTGGTTCGGGGGCTACTGAGGGAGTCCTAGATTAGGGGGTACCCAGATAGCCGGATTATATCCTTTGGCCAGACTGTTGGACTATGAAGATACAAGATTGAAGACTTCGTCTCGTGTCCGGATGGGACTCTACTTGGCGTGGAAGGCAAGCTAGGCAATACGGATATGTATATCTCCTCCTTTGTAACCGACCTTGTGTAACCCTAGCCCCCTCCGGTGTCTATATAAACCGGAGGGTTTTAGTCCGTAGGACAACATACAATCATACCATAGGCTAGCTTCTAGGGTTTAGCCTCTCCGATCTCGTGGTAGATCAACTCTTGTAATACTCATATCATCAAGAATAAATCAAGCAGGACGTAGGGTTTTACCTCCAGCAAGAGGGCCTGAACCTGGGTAAAACATCGTGTCCCCTGCCTCCTGTTACCATCCGCCTTAGACGCACAGTTCGGGACCCCTACCTGAGATCCGCCGGTTTTGACACCGACACTCGTCCATCGCGCCGTCGCACGGTGCGTTCCCAGCCAGCGCCAGCTGCCCGCATTGATGTCGTCCGTTCGTATGCCGTCATTAAGAGGCTCAGTGCCCGAGGAACCAACTCCAGCGACTTAATGATGCACCCGGACGCTTGGCCTCACCAGAATTGCTACTTAAAGTGGCAACGCCCAGCTAAACTCCACACCATAGCGCATCGTCCTGCTACCTGGCCCCACATCCGCCATGACCGCGAGCACGAACGCTCCGCGGGAGAGCTTGTCTTCGGGGATGAAGCTCGAGGTCGCCACCCTCGCTCAAGTCGCTGCTCGTGACATAATAGCGGTGTAACCGGATGCAGACACCACCGCACAAGCGGTGGCCACACTGGCGGCCGACGACGGGAGCACCATCATTCACACATCCTACTTGCCGTCGTCCAATGTTCGGTGGCGCATGTGGCAGGTGAAGCGACGGACCGTCCACGTCCATCATCATCGACCTAACATGCACCGGCACCGCCGAGGTCGGGGACTCCTCCGAGGATGAGTAGGGCATAGGAGGCGGCAGGGCATGGTGTGCCAACTGGCCGGTCCGTCTCCCGTGTTCTACTCTTCTTCACCGGAGACCGCACCTTCACTTCACGGGTCTTGAACCCCGCCCCCATACATGGAGATCGTAGATGGAGGACGTCGGTTGCCGCTGTAGAATAGGTTTAGGGTCGGGTTTATTTTATTTTTCTGTCCTATAAAAGTTCAAAATGTAATGAAAATCTGCTGTGTTTCCAGTAATGTCGTCCGGTGTATATGAACTTTCACAATAATAGTAAGATATATTGTAGGAGTATAAAAATACTATGGAATGATGATTCATTTTTGTGTGTATAAACTTAGAAGGTTTGACCCGAGACAAAGCTAACATGCGAAGTAAATAAACACATAGGGTCTACATACACAATTTATCTTAGGCACACCAATAGTACGTCCACTACACATTCACGCATTTCACATCTTTCTACATCTACAAGAACCTACGAAAGGGTTAACGTAAATTGCCTCTCCCCCCCTAATTTTCATGGTGATGGGCCCCTCCCTCCCCCCAATATACAATCAACAGCTTAGACATTTCACATTACATTAATTACGTAACTGGGATTATGTAGGTGTAGCATTTCTTGTCCTAAAAGACCAACTAAGCCAACCTTCCAGCATATCGCGTGGGAAAAGACCCGACCGCGCATTTCAGTCGGGATTACCAGATTACTAGTAGTAGTATCGATGGATCGCGCGAAGCACCAAGTTTTTTTTGAGGGGGGTGAAGCACCAAGTTTAAAAGAAAAAATGCGGTACACTCACACCACGCCTGTCGCGGTCGCATTGCACCCCCGACACGGTCGGTCCTGCACACAGCTCATGCAAATGGAACACGCTTCGGCTTGCCTCTTCACTAACACGTGGGACTTTACTTGGAAAAACCGACCATGCGCCAAACTCCCCCCGCCCACCGTGCGAAAATCCCCCGAAATCCCAAATTCAACCGCCCTTTGGCCAACTAGCCAATAATATTCCCAAACCCCTTCCCCCCGGCCCCCACCACTCCATTCGCTCCGCCAAATCTGCCCTCCCCGCCACACCGATACGTCGGCGCCGCGGTTCGTCGAGGGGATGCACGGCGATCCTCTCACTCCTATAGTACACTCTTGTAGACTGCCGTCCTCTAGCCGCACCGCCACCGCTGACGATGTTCTTGTGGAGACGCACGGCAGTCAGCTTCTCCCATGGTATGCGCATTCTAGACTGAGGCCCCGTGCATGTCTGTGTAGCACTGAATGTTAGTTGATAGTCACTGTTAATCTCACTGTTTGCTGAAGTGGTTTATAGTCAATATGCTCTGCTTAAGAAGCTTCCTTGCCCTGTTCTGCACTCAATCTTCTTAGCTGAGATGGCATGCCAAGCCCAATTAGTTGCTAAAATATCCTGCCCTATATTTATTGTGACGTAGATTGCCATGGTCTAGTAGCCAATCTGTTAGGTGAAATAGCTCTACACCGTTTTATACTCGATCTTTATTGCTGAGATGGCCTTCGATGGCTGTGTGCTCGGCCTCATTGGCTGCTGAAACAACCTACCATAATTTAGCACTCAAATATGTTTGCTGAATTAGCTTTACATATATTCCGTTACTTAGATCTACTTGTCCAAATATCTTGCCATAGCTTTAGACATTGACATTGGTATTTTTTTCTGGACTTCATAAAAAAGCACACATGTTTTTCCTATAATATCTTGTAGAAGAACTAATTTGTATGTCTAACAGATGGACATGACTTGGATAACTTCTGCTCGAAGATTCTCCGCTGCATATGTCGAGGGGGTTGAAAACTTCATGAAATTTATCAGAGCTGAGTATGGTGGTCCGAAATCAGATGTGCTCTGCCCGTGTAGTAGTTGTATGAATTCAGTTACAAGACCCCAGTCAACTATACAAAATCATCTACACTTGTATGGGATGTCGGTCCATACTAGGTGGGTTCATCATGGTGAAGCTGTGAACGTCAATGTTACTGACTATGTGGAAGCCAGTGAGTTTGAGAAACATTGAAACAATGCTACGAAATGCTCGTGCATTTCCTGAGCTTTCACCCGAAGAAGAAAAACGGCGGGCCCACATGTTGGAACAATCCAACATGGTTGTCACCCTAGGAAATAAGCTATCAGTATTCTCAGCTATTGTGACCATTCTTCAGGGGAAGACATCTGAGTGGATGACCAACAAATCATTCGATGCGATGTTGGCTGCTTTTCACAAATCTTTCCCAGATGCGTTTGAGCTGTGACACACCTACATTAAAATGAAGAATTTCCTTCGTGCAGTTGGAATTGGATATGATATGATCCATGTTTATAAGAATAATTGTGTTCTATTCTGGAAGGATTATGCCAACTTAAGTGAATGCCCAAAATGCAAATCATCAAGATGGAAAGATGGCGATGCTATGAAGAGGATTCCTCATAATGTTGTGAGACATTTTCCAATTATACCAAGAATGCAGAGGTTGTTTCATGATGCTGAAACAAGAGAGGATGTACTATGGCATTCTAGGAACCAGGAGTACAGAGATCAGAATGTAATGAGCCATCCATCTCATGGAAGTGACTAGAAAAGCTTCAATCAGAAACACAAAAAGTTTTTTGCTGACCCGAGAAACATTAGACTTGGCTTAGCTTCAGATGGATTTAACCCATTTGGTCACCAGAGCGCCACATATAGCATGTGGCCAGTGCTTGTTATCCCTTACAACATGCCTCCAAATGTCTGCACCAAAGAATCAAACTACATGATGGCCTTGCTCATCCCAGGTCCAAAAATCCATGGAAAGGATTTTGATTTATTCATGGAGCTTCTTGTGGAGGAACTTCAACAACTATGGAGGGGTGTTATCACTCAAGACCTATATAGCAGCCCACCAGTTGATTTCTTTCTGCATGCTGTTATAATTTGGTGCATCCATGATTATCCGGCTTTGGTCACTATGTCAGGGTGAACGACACATGGTTACAATGCATGTGTTCGCTGTGATAGGAATCCACTATCATACACAATACTTAGCAAGATATGTTACATTAGACACCACCATTTCCTTGCCAAGGACAAACCGCGTCCTACAAAATACCAAATATATGTGTTCAATGAAAAGCATGAAAACCGTTATCCGCCAAAGAGGCCCATCGCTGATGAGTTGCAAGTGGAATTAGAGAAGGTCAGGCATATTACACCAAGAAACCATCCTGATAATGGTAGCGGGAAAAGGAAGCGTGGCAGAGAAGAAGTGAGACTATTTTGTTTTTTGTAGAATAACTAACGTAGGCCTACTTGCTTTTCTACACCCTGCTGGGCCGGAAATCTTTCAAGACGAGGAGGGATGCATTTGGGCTTGCCCAGAAAATGGGCTATAAGTAATAAGAAATGGCCTATTAGTAATAATAAATGGGCTGCAAAATGAAAAAAATATAGCAAAAAGGCAATTAGTTCCAAAATACTTTTTCTTTCGGATTTTGATATTTTAAATTTCATTGCTTTTGTGCGGGTAAAATTTCATTGGATTTAAATTAGGGTATATTTAATTTTTAAATTAATTTGAATCTGGCTAGAATTTCAGCTGTATGCTATTTGGGACAGATTTGGAGGCTGACTTGTGGGTCTACTAGGTTGACGTGTACGGAAGGCTTTGTCAACTTAGTCCACAAACGATTCTAGCAGCAGTGACCATTGGATGTTAATCCAACGGCCGTCCTGCTTCTTCAACATCTGATCTTCTTGCTCCAGCCGCCCAAACTAGCGCTAGTGGGACTGCCTGTTCCCGCCTACTGTGGCCAGCTGTGTTGCCTCACAGGCCGCACCGCCCCACCCTACTCCATCGCTGGCCAGGCCATTCCTCTACTAACCCACACCTCCTGTTATTTTCCGGCGATGGCAGCCGAAGCAGTAAACCCTCGTACTCCCCACCACGTGGGCAACCAGTGTCGAGTCTTCCCCCGCTCCGTGTCGTTCCCTTCCAAGGCCTCATCGTCGTCCACCGCCCTGATGCTCTCGGCACAGCGTGGTCAACGTGGTCAACGTACGACATCCATTGGAAGTGGACTGTACGTGGAGAGGCTGACAGCTGGGTCCACGGCCGCACACAAGGAAATGCCTCCTTATTATGCACAAAATAATGATTCACTGGTGCGCGTCGGTCCTAAACAAACAGGTTTTAACCCCTTTCCGCGATGGCATTTGGAACCGTCGCCAAGTGAGTGTGGGCGATAGGGGGGTCCTTCCCACACGACCCAGAAACCGTCGGGAATAGGGAGTCTGATGCATACAGTTGTCCCCATATAACCTTTCCCGATATCTCGAATATCCCAAATGCTTCATCCTTGCTACTCATTTGTGCTCGCATTGCCATCGCAGTCGGAGTTTTGTCATTTTGCCTAAAACCAGGCAGATTCCAGGCACGGGAGTTTTCCAGGCAGAATCTAGGCACGGGAGTTTTACGATGCCTGGCACATCACAAACAGTTCATGATTATAAACCGTGTACGATAGGTAGACGACCACACACATTTAGTTTTCCCACACCGTATACGAGTGGAGGTGGTTCTTTAAACGAGAGTTGTACAAAAGAACATATTCTCCAACTTTAAACTCACGCTTTTGAATTCTTTTGTCATGCCATATTTTTACTTTTTCTTTAAATAATTTTGCATTTTCATAAGCTTGGGTTCTCCATTCATCTAATGAGCTAATATCAAATAACCTCTTTTCACCAGCAAGTTTGAAATCATAATTGAGTTCTTTGACTGCCCAATATGCTTTATGTTCTAACTCAAGAGGCAAATGACAAGCTTTTCCATAAACCATTTTATAAGGAGACATACCCATAGGATTTTTATATGTTGTTCTATAAGCCCAAAGTGCATCATCTAATTTCTTAGACCAATTCTTCCTGGATCTATTGATAGTCTTTTGCAATATAAATTTTATTTCGCTATTGCTACAACTTGACCACTAGACTGAGGATGATAGGTGATGCAATTCTATGGTTAACATCATACTTAGCAAGCATTTTACGGAAAAGCACCATGAATAAAGTGTGAACCACCATCAGTCATTAAATATCTAGGGACTCCAAACCTTGGGAAAATAACTTCCTTAAGCATTTTAATAGAGGTGTTGTGATCAGCACTACTAGTTGGAATAGCTTCTACCCATTTAGTAACATAATCAACAACACCAAAATATGTGTATACCCATTAGAGGAAGGAAAAGGCCCATGTAATCAAATCCCCAAACATCAAATGTTCATAGCAGTGAATAATTCATAGGCATTTCTTGATGCTTACCGATATTACCTATCCTTTGACATTTCATCAGAAGGTAAGAGAACTTACCGGAGCATCCTTGAAGAGAGTAGGCCAATAAGATCTATAGATTGCAATACCTTCTGAGCAGTTCCTATTCTCCAAGCATGATGCCCTCCATTAAGCCTCGGAGTGAAATTTTCATAGGATTTGTCCCTGTTCATGCCTCAGGTAAACAACATCTAATAATACCATCTACTCCTTTATAAAGATGTGGGTCATCCCAAAATAATGTCTTAAATCATAGAAGATTTTTCTGTTGTGGTATGTAAAGCTTGGTGGTAAATATTTAGCAACAATGTAATTAGCATAATCAGGCATAACCAAGGAGTACCAATGGGAAAACATTTATTGCCAGCTCAACTGCTCATCAGGAAACTAATCATCAATAGGTAGTGGGTCATCAATCACATTTTCAGACTAGAGATATTATCAGCAACAGGGTTCTCCATCTCCTTTCTATCAATGATATGTAAATCTTCTTGTAACAAGAGAACCCATCGAATAAGGCTAGGTTTGGCATCTTTATTTTCCATAAGATATTTAATAGAATCATGGTCTGTGTGAACAGTTACTTTAGAATCAACAATATAAGGTCTAAATTTATCACAAGCAAACAAAACTGCTAAGAATTCCTTTTCAGTAGTAGCATAATTTCTTTGAGCACTGTCTAGAGTTTTACTAGCATAATGAATAACATTAAGTTTCTTATCAACTCTTTGTCCTAGAACAGCACCAATAGCATAATCACTAGCATCACACATAATTTCAAAAGACAAGTTCCAATCAGGTGGTTGAACAATAGGTGCAGAAATTTAAGCTTTCTTAAGTGTTTCAAAGGCTTCTAAACAATCATCATAAAAAACAAAAGGAATATCCTTCTGCAAGAGATCAGTAAGAGGCCTAGAAATTTTTGAAAAGTCTTTGATAAATCTCCTATAGAAACCAGCATGACCTAAGAAACTACGAATACCTTTTATATCTTTAGGACATGGCATTTTCTCAATTGCATCAACCTTAGCTTTGTCCACTTCAATACCTATTTCAGAAATTTTATGACCCAAGACAATGCCTTCATTAACCATAAAGTGGCACTTCTCCCAATTCAAGACAAGATTTTTTTGTTCACATCTCTACAAAACTCGATCAAGATTGCTTAAAAAATCATCAAAAGATTTCCCATAAACAGAAAAGTCATCCATGAAAACCTCAACAATCTTTTCACAAAAGTTAGAGAATATAGCAGTCATACATCTTCAAAAGGTGGCAGGTGCATTACATTAACCAAAAGGCATACGTCTATAAGCATAAGTTCCAAAGGGACAAGTAAAAGTGGTCTTTTCTTTATCAGGTTGAGAAACAGGTATTTGTGAAAATCTAGAATATCCATCAAGGAAGCAAAAGTGTGTGTGCTTAGATAATTTTTCAACCATTTGATCAATAAAAGGCAAAGGGTAATGATCTTTTCTAGTTGCTTTGTTTAATTTTCTAAAATCAATTACCATTCTATAACCTATGACAATTGTTTGTGGGATAAGTTCATTCTTATCATTAGGAACAACAGTTATACCTCCTTTCTTAGGAACACAATGAACAGGACCTACCCATCTACTATCAGTTGTGGGATAGATTATACCTGCTTCCAGAAGTTTTAATATTTCCATTCTTACCACTTCTTTCATCTTAGGATTTAACCGACGTTGGTGATCAACAACGGGTTTAGCATCAGGTTCCATATTAATTTTGTGCTGACATAGAGTGGGACTAATGCCCTTTAAATCATCAAGAGTATATCCAATAGCAGCTCGGTGCTTTCTTAGAACTTTCAATAATCTTTCTTCTTCATGTTCTGAAAGGTTAGCACTAATAATAACAGGATATATCTTCTTTTCATCAAGATAAACATATTTCAAAGTGTTTGGCATTTTTTTAATTCAAACACAGGATCACCTTTAGGTGGAGGAGGACCTCCTAGAGTTTAAATAGGCAAATTATGTTTTAGCAGAGGACGTTGTTCAATGAAAATTTTGTCTATTTCATTTCTTTCATGCATATGTAAATGATTTTCATGGTCTAGCAAATATTGTTTTAAAGGATCAGTAGGTGGTACAACAATAGAAGCAAGACCAATTAATTCATCCTTACTAGGCAGTTCTTTTTCATGAAGATTTCTACTAAACTTGGAAAAATTAAACTCATGAGACTCATCACCAAAGCTAACACCAACAGTTTGTTTCTTACAGTCAATCTTAGCATTAACTGTATTCAAGAAAGGTCTACCAAAAATAATGGGAAAGAGTCATCTTGTGGGGAACCAAGAACAAGAAAATCAATAGGGTATTTCATTTTCCCACACAAGACTTCAACATCTCTCACAATCGCAAATGGTGATATGGTGTCTCTGTTAGCCAATTTAATAGTAACATCTCTTTCTTCTAACTCTGCTGGTGCTATGTCTTTCATAATTTCTTGATATAAGGTGTAAGAAATAGCACTCACACTAGCACCCATGTCACATAAACCATGATAACATTGATCTCCTATTTTAACTGAAATGACAGGCATGCTAATAACGAGTCTATGTTTATCTTTCTTATCAGGTTTGGCAATTCTAGCAGCTTCTTCAGAGAAGTAAATAACATGCCCATCCATATCTTCTTCCAAGATATATTTAACCATAGATATACTAGGTTCAACTTTAATTTGTTCATCAGGTTTAGGTGTTCTAATGTAGCTTCTGTTAACCATAGTTGAAACTTTAGCATGTTCCTTTATCCTAACAGGGAAAGGTGGCTTCTCAATATAAGCAGAAGGAACAACTGGATCAACATTATAAAGTATAGTTTCTTCTTTAACTAGTATCGATTCTTTAATTTATTCTTTAATAGGTGGGTGATATTTAAACCACTTCTCGTTAGGGAGTTCATCATGAGTAGCAAAAGATTCACAAAAGGAGGCTACTATCTCAGAGTCAAGTCCATATTTAGTGCTAAACTTTTGAAAAGCATCGGTATCCATAAAAGATTTAACACAATCATACTCAAGTTTAATACTTGACTCTTTACCTTTGTCGATTTCCCAATCTTCAGAGTTGTGTTTAATTGTTTCCAAAAGATCCGACCAGAATTCAATAGTCTTCTTCATAAAGGAACCAGCACAAGAAGTATTAAGCATGGTTTGATCATTACGAGAAAGCCGAGCATAAAAATTCTGGATAATAATTTCTCTTGAGAGCTCATGATTGGGGCATGAATATAACATTGACTTAAGCCTCCCCCAAGCTAGAGCGATACTTTCTCCTTCATGAGGACAAAAATTATATATACAATTCCGATCACGACGAACTAGATGCATAGGATAATTTTTTTGGTGGAACTCCAATTTCAAACGATTCCAATTCCATCATACAATATCATCGCATAGACTATACCATGCCAATGCTTTTCCCTTAAAAGATAAACGGAAAACCTTTTTCATAAATTTATCTCTAGGTAAACCTGCATGCTTAAACAACCCACAAATTTGTTCCACATATATCAAGTGCATGTCAGGATGTTCGATTCCATCTCCCGCATAAGGATCAGCTAGCAGTTGTTCTATCATACCCGAAGGAATTTCATATTCAATATTTTCAGTAGGTGCAGTAGGTTGAGGGGTAGCTAATTGTGGTTCCGGACAGGGTGAAGATACCCCGAACAAACCCCTCAAAGGATTGTTTTCCATTGTAACAAGTAACAATAAATTTCAGCACACTATATAAATGTTTCCTTACCAAATTCCACTTACCAAAGGCGCTTCACTCCCCGGCAACGGCGCCAGAAAATAGCCTTGATGACCCACAAGTATAGGGGATGATGCGCAGCATCCTATAGACATCACCATGTCAAGAGTCCATTTGGCAAGTGACACGTGCCACATCTACTTCATACATACAACGGTGAATCACCTCCTTTACACGTGTTCACTTGTACCTTTCGAGGATGGTATACTACTTGACCCCTCTCTCGTGTGCATACATAGGTGTGAGCGGAGCTACACATTCATCGAGGAGGAGTCGAAGAAGAAGAGAACATCTACACCATCCAAGAGGGGAGCCTGGAAGCGGAGAAGGAAGCGCCAAGAAGAAGGCAGCAACTCCCAGGCGACCCCGTGCGCACGGGCCCCTCCGACCCCGTGCCCACGGGCCTCCCAGGCTGGCAGTCTTGAAGACCCTATGCGCACGGGCGTGTACGGTGCGCAGGGGCGTGTACCGTGCCCACGGGACCCCCGTGCCCACAGGCCTCACGGACCCCGTGCGCATGGGCCCTTGTGTCAGGTCTCTGGATACCCCGTGCACATGGGCTCCACTTACCCCGTGCACACGGGCCCCCCTGTGTGATGTTGCGGGCTTTGCCCTTGTTTTACCATTTCGCCCCCACTTATCCCTCTCTTTTCCTAGGACTATATATGCTCCTTCATCTCCTCCATTTAGACTTAGCTAAGAATAGATCTAAAAACTAGAGCTTAGCTCATGTATCTCCCCTTGTGGGATTCCTCTTGAGAGAGAAGCACTCCATTGGAGTTCAAGGCCTCCATTGGAGAAGATCCCTAGTGGATAAAGCCCCCCTTGAGGGAAGGATCTATCTAGATCATCAAGCCCTCATCTCCTTCATAGGATTTGGGATGAAATATACCATGTATCTTATTTCCCTTTGATTGTTCATGTACCTTGTGGATCTTGTGTGTTTGATTGTCTAGTGGATGTGTTATTGGACTTGTTCTTGAGTGTTCCCCTTGTTTTCCCTCTTGTGTTCTTCTTGTTCTTGGGGATTCCCCCTCCAATTCGTGAAAGGTCTCCACTTAGGGTTCCACCCTATACCATTTGGTATCATGAGCCATGGTTTCTCATGAAATTGGAGCCCCCCTCTTTGTTTTCTAGCCTAGTTTTGTTGATTTCGTCCTAAATTCAAAAATTTCCCCACCAAAAATAGCCCCAATTTTTTTTTGTGATTTGTTGGTTTTGATGATGTTTTCTTGGATTTGATCCATGGATTTGCTTGGTTTCAAGTGGATCTAGCTTTCCTCCACCTTCCCCTACCTTCCATCCTTCGATTTAGACCCCAATTTCGAATTTACCCACGGATCCAGAGCAGTTCATCCGCTCACAGAGCACCCCGTGCACACAGGCCATCGGGGCCCCGTGCACACGGGCCAGACAGACCCCGTGCGCACGACCCTTCCAATGCGTTTCGGCCGCTTCCCCTTCGACCACCCACCCTCCCATACCACCCCCATACCCCCAGCTAAACCCCAGCAACGAGATCCATCCATCTGGAGCCCAGATCTGGAAGAAATCCGCCAAACCCGCGTGTCCCAGGTGACCCCGTGCCCTCGGTGTGTGTATCGTGCACACGGCACCCCGTGCCCACGGGCCCTAGACCCCGTGCACACGGCCCCCCCTTCAGCAGCCGCGTGCGCTTCGCCGTTTCGGCCATAACTTCCACATCTGGAGTCCGATTTTGGCATTCTTTAGCTCGTTGAGTAGCTATGGACATCCCCCATCCACCTAGATAGGCTCCAACACCATTTTACTCCATCAAAATTTTGACATTTTGGCATCTTTGCCTAGGCCTTCCACCATATCATCCGCAAAACCACCATATCCTTCCGCAACCTAACCCTTTTTGCTCCATTTAGCATTTGTGGTTGTTTGAGTGGTGACTTGAGTCTCCTAAGGTGTATCGGCTACTTAGGGATGGTTGCTTCTTCATCATCCATCACCACCACTTCCACATTGCCATCTCCGCTACCACCATTTGACTTTTTCCCTTGAGATTTTGAGTTCGTGGTTTTTACCGTTTCCTAAGGTGTTTCGGCTACTTAGGGACGAGTCTCCGTCATCTTGGTATCTACATCAAGAACACCGCCACTCACCATCTTCAAGGACGGTAACCTCAACAACACCATTGTACATTCCCCCTTGCAATTGCATTGATAACCCCTAGCCCCTTTTGCGTCACTTGCCTATCGAGACTAGCCATTTGAGTATTGCCGACAACGTTACTTGTGCACATTAGTGATCTACACCTTCCATTGCATACATACCATATCATATTGGTATCATCATATCATCTCTTGTGTCACAAGATTGTTCCGCATATACACAATTGCTATCTTGGTTTGTGCATTTCGCATAGTGGCCATATCAACAAAAAAAGAGAATAAGCTTTTAAGCAAAAGAAAAGAGAGCAAAGAGCTTGTAAGCAAGTGCCATAGCATCATACCACATTACGCATAAGATTGTCATATCCGATCATCTTGGATCACCTTGAGAAGAACAACGGGAACATCATACACATAGCATACCTGGGATAGAAAGCTCATACATTTTGCATCTTATAGGTTGTGCACAAGTGTCGTATCCGCCTATTGAGCAATCATGCTAGCGTCTCTCTTGAGTTGTGCAACACGAGCGTTTTTCGTGGATTACACATTTTGTGCTCATTCCTTGGTTGCACGCCCCCATTTATCTATCCGTGTGTGTGTTTCCGTGTGCCACATATTGCTATTGGTCTACTTGTTTCACTTGCGAATTTGTGAATCTTTTCCAACATTATTGACTCTTGCTAACATTTTGCATAAAAAATTTGTGCCACTATCCTCACCAAGCTCCTCCTTAAGCTTTACTTGATAGGTGTGAGTGAACAAGTCTGGTACCAATTCCACTGTTCTTTCATCTCACATTGAGTGATACGAGATACATCCTCAACTTTGGGAAAAGGTAGCTTGATATTGTTTATCTCATTTCCTACTCTCCTTTGCTCGAGTTTTGTGATGGATAGGCAAGGCATTTCACCTCCGGTCTACAACCACGACAACGAGTTCGATGCTATGAAGAACGTCATCAACGCCAAGATGGACAAGCAAATGGAGGATCTCAAGGCCCTCATCAAGAACCGCAAGCGGTCTTCCTCATCTTCGAGAAGACGCTCAAGTGCAAAGACTTCCGTGCTACCATCTCCGGCAAGTACACACAAGCATCGACATCGACAAGACCATGAAGAGCGACCTATTGGACGAGAGTTGGCTTCTCTGCCACCCCCGAGCACACGGGCCCTCGACCCCCGTCCACACGGGACCCCGTGCACACGACCTCCAGCACCCCCGTGCACACGGGCCATACAGTACAGCAACATTGACTACAAGGCTACGGCTTCTTCAACACCTTTGGCATCTTCACCAAGTGACTTCAAGGCATCTTCGCCTTCGGACGTACGGCATCTTCGCCTACCCCACGAGCTCAAGTCCACTACTCCCTCCAGCTACTACGACCTCGACACCAACCACGAGATTCCTTTCTATGGGACACTAGAACCCGAGGAGTATCTCGAGTGGGAGCGTTTGATGGACGACTACCTCAAGCTACATCAAGTCCCTCCCGAAGATCAAGTGAAGTGTGCCTCAAGAAACTTCCACGACTACGCGTCCACATGGTGGCTTCACACACCTTCGGAGAGCTACGACATCAGTTGGCCCAATACGAAGAGACTTTTGCGGCGAGAGTTCGTGCCTCCAACCTACACGGAACAACTTCTACACCAATTGGAGAACACCATCCAAGGATCCAAGTCCATCGACGAGTACTTCAAGGACATGAACTTGCGACATGCCGGCGTGGACGACCCCATGGCAATGAAGTTCCACTTCATGATGGGATTGAACAACGACATATCCAAGCCTATCTTCCTCGAGAACTACAAGTCCCTCGACGACAACTACATTGGTGCTCTCAAGGCGGAACAAGAACTCATGAAGGCCAAGGCTTCTCCACCTCAAGCACACTTCTCGAAGACCAAGCTCCAACACGACGAGCATGAGGCTAGTGCCACCACGATGTCCAAGCCCGACGAGCTCCAAGATGATGCTCCCAAGTTCGACTTCACCGCCATCCCTCTTTGTGGCATTAATGATGTCGAGTCTCCTATGACTCTTTTTCAAGACGGTGCGGCGACGATTTCAACTACGGAGACCTTCAACAACCAAGCTTTGGAGGCGAGCGACACGGTGGCGAGCAAGGATGATGCTTCCATCTTAGGAGGCGAGAGTGATGATGTGCCATCTTCGGCCTTCATCCATGGCGACGGCGATGAGATGGTTGAGTATGTCACCTCGACCACGGCGACGCATGATGACTTGAGTGACTTTTGCCACCATATTGAGAGTGAGAGTGACTTCACCACTAGCCCCATATATGATGTGTTTCCACAATTCCCATGTGAGGAGAGCCACACCCCCACCTCTTGAGTGAGAAGAGTGACTCCACCATATGTGAGTTTGAGTGCACCTATTGAGGGAGTGAGTGAACCATCACATAGAGAGAGTGGGGTAGTTGATAGGGCATGTGAGGCCACTATGATTTCTAACGACTTGACCTCTACCTCTATTGTGTCTTCTCATTTGGTGTTAGGTCCCTTATATGATGACGCGCCGATTCTCGATGGCTTCGTCCTACCTTTGGACAAGACGATGGCCATGGTGGAATGTGATGCACCCCCACATGGTTCCATCAAGATGACGATGACCACCATTTGGTCTTTCCCACCTCACCCACACCACATGAGTGGAATGACAAAGGTAACATAGGTGAAGGTGATGCTCTAGTCCCACTAGTGGACATTCTTGATGTTGATTGCTTGCATGATGTTGATCAACTTATTTCCATGCTTCATGCTAGTGTGACTTCCCCATGCGATGATTTACCCATTTATGATGAGTATGATGATTGCCATGTGGAGTCTATTAGTTGTGATGCCATGTTACATAGGATTTCTTGTGCTAATTCTCTCGGTCACATCATGTTTGCCAATCTGCTTGACTTGTCATATGCTATGCATGAGATCAATCATATGTCATATTTGCAATCTCTTCATAGTGACTATGCATATGCCATTCAGATTAACCGAATTTGCACTTATGGCATAGATGACAAGCCCACGGTTATTGGCATTTGTTTTTCTTGTGATGATATTGATATGCTCCCTTTGCATCATGTCTCTCATATGCCATGCCATGACCACCTAGCTGCGGATATGCATTGTTTTGGATGTTGTCCATTTTCTCCATATGATGTTTCCGATATTGCTCATGAGGAGACCCCCATAGTTCCCTCATACATTTTAGGAGATTTTGACCCATCCCATCCATTGCATGATCCTCATACTTGTGTGCACAATATGCTTTCCATGAATAAACATGCTATTGATGTGCCATATACTTGTATGCTAAATTTGCATCCCCATCGTGTCATACACCATAACTATTCTTTCATGATGGATGACATGTTCTTATACCATGCATCAAATTTCTTTGAACGATGCTTATCTTGTGCTAACTCACACGTGCACATACACATCATGATGGATGATGTGTACATTTACCACGCACACAATTTCTTTGCTTTGTGTCTCTTTTGTGTAGGTACCCATGAATACTTGTCAACCTCGCAATCCCACGAGTTGACAAAACGAGCTCTAGAGAGCAATGATGACTTGGGATCCCATGGATTGTCTTTCCCACCGCTCTCTTCGCGCAAAGACTTCGCACATTTCTTCTACATGACCCTCACTTGGCTATGGGTTATTGTCCATTACATATTATATGCCCATCTTGCCATGTTCACTTTGCATGATATGCTCATTCCTATGCCTTTGCCATGCATTTGTGACCAATGCTTTGCATTACACATGATGATTGATTCTAGTACTTCTATGTGTATTTGCAAGCTTGGTGGAGATATCACTTGTTATTGCCACATTTGCTTTGTGCCCCATACCTATGATGTTACTATGATCTTGCTTTGCGTTCGTGCTTGCGATATGTCATGTGCATTGCCTATGCCTATGATTTACTCACATGACATGATTGCCATGATTTCCTCTAGTATGTTGCATCTTTGCACTACTAGCTTGCACGACTTGATTACTATGATTGCTTGCCTTGTTGCATCACCGATGATTCATACTTGCTCACTTCATGCGGTTGATGACAACCATCTACATGCTTTGCACATGATTGTTATTGCTTCTTGTCATATATCTCCGTGTGTTGCCTCTCTCATGCTAGATGATTTGCCATGTATTGAGTGCAATTATGCCTTTAGTCTTGATAATGAGTTTGCCCCCACAGCATTCTCACATATATTTGGAGATTTTGACATATTCCTTATGAAGCATGCTTGTCTTACCTCTTTGCACCATATACCTAGTGCCATGAATATTTCCATTGTTGCATCATATTCTTCACGCACTTGTGCTTCTAATGGTTATGTGCAAGAGAAGAGAACCATCATGATGGATGATGTGTTTATCTACCATGCGCATACGTTCTTTCTTTTGTTGTGTGCATGTGTAGGATACTTGGACTTCGTGTCAACTTCCACGTCACGTGAGTTGACAATCCGAGCTCTTGAGAGCGAACCACCTTCTACCATGATGGTTCTACATCGCACTTGCTTGTACTTCGGCATTGTGAAGGATGCACAAGAACATGCTTTCAAGGTGATATCCTTCTCTTTTGAGAACCCCCAAACCATGAGCATGCATATTGTGGATCATACTACTTGTGTTGCTTGCACCATGCGACTTATTTGTCATCTTGGACCCCTTGCTTGCGCACATGTTAGAGATCTTGCTTCCACTTGTCATTTTCACAATTCCATGCATCATGATATATATGCCTTGTGTGTTTCATCCAATTCTTGGATTACTTGCTCCTATCACATGTTTGGTTGCAACAATGTCATCACTTCACATATGCCATGTCCCATTGACTGCTACATGCTTGACTTGATTTCCTCACGCATATTGAACAATTGCTCCTTCCTTTGTGTTGAGTGCCACAATATCTTCACTACACCGTATGCACATTAGGCTTGGATTGTCTTGCACATGCCCCATGTGTTTAGACATCTCATTATACTTGGTGTTGTGAATGATTCCTATGCCTACCATAGAACTTTTGTTGAGCACATTGCGCCTTCTTGCTATGATCTTGAGGTTGATGCTTGTTCACTTGTCACACATATTAGCATCTGTACCTCCCATTTGCATACTTGTTTGCATGATGTCCTTGATTGTGCTCACCTTATATGCTTAAATGCCATTCCACACTTCTTTGTCAAACCATATGCTATGCTTGATGACAACACTTGTTGGGTGAATCACCTCTTGAATGCTTGGTTTTACTCTTACGCCAACCACATTTGTTTTTCCAAGTGCTTGTTATCTTTGCTCCTTTTGAAGGAATTACAAGACGGTACGACATCGGAGAGTGCCCATTTGGAACTACAAGATGATGAATGCTTGGTGATCGTCCACTACTACACGGCAACATCACCTCTTTCCCATGGTGATTTGGATTTCGATCCGAGGTCGGATCTTTCCCAAGGGGGAGGGGATGATGCGGAGCATCCTATGGACATCACCATGTCAAGAGTCCATTTGGCAAGTGACACGTGCCACATCTACTTCATACATACAAAGGTGAATCATCTCCTTTACATGTGTCCACGTGTACCTTTCGAGGATGGTATACTACTTGACCCCTCTCTCGTGTGCATACATAGGTGTGAGCGGAGCTACACATTCATCGAGGAGGAGTCGAAGAAGAAGATAACATCTACACCATCCAAGAGGGAAGCCTGGAAGCGGAGAAGGAAGCGCCAAGAAGAAGGCAGCAGCTCCCAGGCGACCCCATGCCCACGGGCCCCTCCGACCCCGTGCCCACGGGCCTCCCAGGCTGGCGGTCTTGAAGACCCCGTGCGCACGGGCGTGTACCGTGCCCACGGGACCCCCGTGCCCACGGGACCCCCGTGCCCACAGGCCTCACGGACCCCGTGCGCACGGGCCCTTGCCTCAGGTCTCTGGATACCCCGTGCGCACAGGCTCCACTTACCCCGTGCACACGGGGCCCCCTGTGTGATGCTGCGGGCTTTGCCCTTGTTTTACCATTTCGCCCCCACTTATCCCTCTCTTTACCTAGGACTACATATACTCCTTCATCTCCTCCATTTAGACATAGCTAAGAATAGATCTAAACACTAGAGCTTAGCTCATGTATCTCCCCTTGTGGGATTCCTCTTGAGAGAGAAACACTCCATTGGAGTTCAAGGCCTCCATTGGAGAAGATCCCTAGTGGATAAAGCCCCCCTTGAGGGAAGGTTCTATCTAGATCATCAAGCCCTCATCTCCTTCATAGGATTTGGGATGAACTCTACCATGTATCTTATTTCCCTTTGATTGTTCATGTACCTTGTGGATCTTGTGTGTTTGATTGTCTAGTGGATGTGTGATTGGACTTGTTCTTGAGTGTTCCCCTTGTTTTCCCTCTTGTGTTCTTCTTGTTCTTGGGATTCCCCCTCCAATTCATGAAAGATCTCCACTTAGGGTTCCACCCTATACCAGGGGATCAATTGTAGCTATTTTTGATATGTAAGAGTGTCGAACCCAACGAGGAGCAGAAGGAAATGACAAGTAGTTTCCAGTAAGGTGATGTCTGCAAGTGCTGAAATTGTAAGTAGCGGGGTAGTTTGATAGCAAGATAATTTGTAATGAGCAAGTAACGATAGTAGTAACAAAAGTGCAGCAAGGTAGCCCAATCCTTTTAGGGCAAAGGACACGCCAAAATGGTCTCTTATAATAAGCAAAGCGTTCTTGAGGGTACACGAGAATTTCATCTAGTCACTTTCATCATGTTGGTTCAATTCGTGTTCGCTACTTTGATAATTTGTTATGTGGGTGGACCGGTGCTTAGGTGTTGTTCTTAATTGAAAAAGCCTCCTACTTATGATTAACCCTCCCACAAGCATCCGCAACTACGAGAAATGTATTAAGAATAAATTCTAACCATAGCATTAAACTTTTGGATCCAATCGGTCCCTTACGGAATAGTGCATAAACTAGGGTTTAAGTTTCTGTCACTCTCGCAACCCATCATCTAATTTCTACTCCACAATGCATTCCCTTAGTCCCAAATATGGTGAAGTGTCATGTAGTCAATGTTCACATGACACCACTAAGGGAATCAAAACATACATACTATCAAAATATCAAACACATATCAAATTCACATGATTACTTGCAACCTGATTTCTCCCATGACCTCAAGAACAAAGGTAACTACTCAAAAATGAAAAACATTCTCATGATCAGAGGGGTATTAAATAGCATATTTGATCTGAACATACAATCTTCCACCAAATAAACCATATGGTAATCAACTACAAGATTTAATCAACACTACTAGTCACCCACAAGTACCAATCTATAGTTCCGGTAACAAGATTGAACACAAGAGATGAACTAGGGTTTGAGAGGAGATGGTTCTGTTGAAGATTTTGATGGACATTGCCCTCCCCAAGATGGGAGAGTTGTTGGTTATGATGATGACGATGATTTCCCCCTCCAGGAGGGAAGTTCCCCCGGCGGAATCGCTTCGCCGGAGGGCAAAAGTGCTCCTGCCCAAGTTCCGCCTCGACGCACCAGCACTTCGTCCCGAAAGTCCTCCTCTTATTTTTTCTAGGTCAAAATGACTTATATACCAAAAGATGGGCACCGGAGGTGGGCAGAGGAGGCCACAACCCCCCAGGGCGCGTCAGGGGGCCCTGGCACGCCCAGGTGGGTTGTGCCCACCTGGTGGCCCCCCTCTGGTAGTTATTTGCTCCAATAATTCTTATATGTTCCATAAAAAATCCCCGTGAAGTTTCAGCTTGTTTGGAGTTGTGCAGAATAGGTAGCCTGATGTAGCTTTTCCAGGTCCAGATTTCCAGCTGCCAGAATTCTCCCCAGCGGTGTGTACCTTGCATATTATGAAAGAAAAGGCATTAGAATTACTCCAAAAAGCATTCTTATGGATAAAAATATCATAAATAAAAGTAAGAAAACATGATGCAAAATGGATGTATCAATCACTATGTTGTGCAGCATCTACATAAGGGAGTTACTGCTGCAAAATCCAAGAAACATTGACAAACTAGTTATGGCAGGATTTGCAAAATGGTTCAAGAACCATGTAAGCTTTTGAATTGCACTGTCAGTTTTTTTAATATATTGTGTACATAAGATGATCAGCTTGTCTATTTTCTAACCATATGCTAAGAGGATGCGGGGGGATGGGCAGGCGGTTGATGATGCCCTTTACGCACTAGCAATGGGTCTTGATACTCGGGTAAGACATTATGAATCTTGCGTTGTTGGAGATGTGCGCGACAACACCCTTGGAGCGACGAAGGCAGGAAGACACAAAATAGTGCCATCATGAGGACGGATAAGTACAACGAAGTGACAACTGAAATGTATGCTAACATAACATGCATTGTGCAATTATAGATATCTCCAATTTCGAGGTTCATCGGTGCATGGTTCTGTTGTACTGTCATTGGTATAACTTGTTTTCCAGGATCGCAAAACCCAGAGCTGAAGATTATTTCAAATCCATCAATGTCAAGGAGGCGTACCAGACCAACAAGCCTTTTATTTTGGAATATCAAGCAACATAAATATTCTTCTTGGAAGACACGTTTGAACGTAGCGATGACTGGAGAGTATTGCTGTAGCGACCAGACCTCAAACAGTCTGATCTCTGTGCTCAGGTGTCATCCCTGGATCAGTAATGCTGACACCACACAGTACTTGGAGGATTTATAACAGCGTAGCAATCACACACTTATTACAGCGAGTGTCTCAATAGAGAATTTATTACAATAAATATGGCTTAAGGCCATCTAATAACGATAACAGCGGAAGGCTTGGAAGATAAGTGAGTCCATCAACTCCAACGGCATCACTGAGTATAGAACCACGACCTAAAACTCCTTAATCGTCGTCTGAAAAGTCTGCAACAATAACGTTGCAGCCCGAAACGGGTCAGCACATGGAATATGCTGGCAAGGTAACACATAGAGAGTAATGGAATGAACAGCTATACTATATGCATATTTGGCTGGTGGAAAGCTCTATGATTACACTTTTGCGAAAAGCCAATTTTTCCCTACTGCAAAGGAATAAATTTTATTTAACTATCATGGTAGTTGTTAAACATTGAGAATGGTTGACAGCATTCTCAATCCCAATTAAGCATCATCATTTAAACAAAACCCAACAAAATTAAATTTTAGAGTAACATGTTGAGATTCACATGATAATCCAAGTACTAGATACTCAAGATGTCCATAATCGGGGACACGGCTAACCATGATTAGTTTATACACTCTGCAGAGCTTTGCGCACTTTTCCCCATAAGACTCGATCGCCTCCGTTTGGTTTCTCGCACTACAGGGTGTTTGAGAAGACGGATGACCGAGACATAGTCTTTCAGAAGCGCTAGCACCTTACGATGGATAGACCGTTACACCTACTTTCCCCTACATCTGCTAGTCTACCCTGTAAGAGTTCGCATGACTTAATCAACTATGCTAGAGCCCATAATAGCTTGTGGCTGCACACGAAAGTTTCTAGTATGAAAAATCTCATGATCCCTTTGGGCCTGGGTGGCGGTCCATAAAGAAAAACAAGCAATCCTGGAATACCCAGGTACCTCAATCCACCTTAGATAAACCATTAATTAACAAACTCACATCTGTCATGGATATCACTCACCCAATCCACGTCTACTAGCATAGCATGGCATAATAGGCAAACGTAGAAGTAACTCCCAAAGGTTTGATAATATAACAGGTAATAGGTACTACCTCAACTACTTCCCATCGCACAATTTAATTAGATCCTAATCATGCAATGTTTGAGGATTGATCTAATGCAATCAAACTGGGTAGTAGGAGGTATGATCAAAGTGTTACTTGCCTTGCTGATGATCCGCGAAACCTAGAGATTCGAAGTAACAGGCGGCGTACTCCGGGTATTCTATTGCAGACAAACAAACAAGCATACAATAAGTATTCATCTAATGCACGGGTAAAACTCAAATAAGAGATCTAACCAGAAGGTTCAACTTAAGAACTCCGGTTTGCAAAAAGAATCAAATCAAACGAAGCAACGAAAGTCAAACGGCAAAAGAAACAGGCTTCGTTTACTATTCTGGATCTAGGGCAATTTTTATAGTGGCAAAAACTTGTTTAAGTTGGTTAAACGGATAGAGGGTTTCGAGACGAAACTCCAGGCGCTTGAATTGCCTGATTCAGATAAACGAGCGAAAAGTTATACTAAAATGAAAATCGGATCAGGAATCACGATCAGAAAAATCGCGGATTTAATCCGAGAAAAAGAAAAACGACGAACACTCACTAGAATGAACGAATGGACGAACGCTCGCTATTTAAATAAATCAGAAAACCGATCTATTAGAAAAAAACCAAAACTAAAAAAAACCGCGACTTTTTTTTAAAAAAAAGAACGGGCGGCGAAAACGAGGTTGACCTCGGGCGGCGGGTCCGGCGGCGGGCGGCAGCAGCGCGGCTAGGGTTAGGGTTTCGGGCGCGGTGTGCTGGCGGCGGCTGATGGGCTCGGCGGTTCGGTCGGGCAGCTTATAAAGGCTACCCCCGGGCGGAGTCCCGCTCGGGTACGGCCCGAAGTCGGTTCGCGTTTATTTATTTATTTATTTCAAGCAGAAAAACAAATAAAAGAAATACTAAACGGACTCCAAAAATCCCGAAATAAATTTTCCCGGGCTTCTAAAATCAAGCCGCACAAGGTGAATATTTATTTGGGGCCTAAATGCAATTTTGAAAAAACGCACATTTTTCCTAAATTCAAATAAAATACCGAAAAACTCCGAAATAAAATCTTATTTGATTTTATTATTAAATCCTCAATATTTCTTTATTTTGGGAAAGTCGTTTTATTCCCTCTCTCATATTTTTGTAATAGAAATAATTGATGATAAAATAATTAAAATCAAATGATCATATTCGCAAAATTTGAGAAAACTCAAATATAAAAATAACGAAATCCCGAACTCTCTCCGTGGGTCCTTGAGTTGCGTGGAATTTCTAGGATCAAAAACAAAAGTAAATAAAATATGATATGCAATGATGATCTAATGTATAACATTCCAAATTGAAAATTTGGGATGTTACAAACCTACCCCCCTTAAGATGAATCTCGCCCTCGAGATTCGGGTTGGCTAGAAAATAGGTGAGGGTGGTCCTTGAGCAAATCTTCCTCTCGCTCTTAGGTGGCTTCATCCTCTGTGTGGTGGTTCCACCGAACCTTACAGAACTTGATAACCTTGCTGCGGGTGACTCGACTGGCATACTCTAGAATCTTAACTGGTTTCTCCTCATAGGTCAAATCGTTATCCAACTGAATTGCTTCCAATGGCACTGTGTCTCTCAAGGGTATGTCAGCCATCTCCGCGTGGCACTTCTTCAACTGAGAAACGTGGAACACATCATGAACTCCTGACAATCCTTCAGGCAATTCCAACTTGTAGGCCACTTCTCCCATACGTTCCAATACTCGGTATGGTCCTACAAATCGTGGCGCTAACTTTCCTTTAACACCAAAGCGCTTTGTTCCCCGAAGTGGGGATACTCGAAGATAAGCTCTATCTCTAACTTCTAAACTGTGTCCTTGCATTTAGAATCTGCAACACTCTTTTTTCTGGACTGGGCTCTCTTGAGCCTATCGTGAATCAATTTCACCTTCTGTTCAGACTCCTTAATCAAGTCAGGTCCAAACAACTGGCGGTCTCCAACTTCATCCCACGACAACAGTTTCATGCACCTCCTTCCGTACAAGGCCTCGAAAGGGGCCATCTTTAAACTGGATTGATAGCTGTTGTTGTAAGAGAATTCTGCATACGGCAAATTCTCGTCCCAACTAGATCCATAATCTAGCGCACAAGCTCTCAACATGTCCTCCAAAATCTGATTGACTCTCTCGGTCTGTCCATCTATCTGTGGATGAAAAGCTGTGCTGAACTCTAGCCTGGTACCCAAAGTTTCGTGCAACTGATTCCAGAACTTTGAGGTAAACTGGGTTCCTCTATCTGATACTATACTCCTCGAAACTCCATGTAAGCATACAATCCTGGTCATGTATATCTTTTGCCAACTTACCACTGGTGTAAGTGGTCTTTACCGGGATGAAATGAGCTACTTTCGTCAACCGATCAACTACAACCCAAATCGAGTCATAGCCTGAACGAGTCCTAGGTAATCCCGTGATAAAATCCATACCTAACTTATCCCACTTCCATTCGGGTATCGGTAATGGTTGTAGCAATCCTGCTGGCTTCTGATGCTCTGCCTTTACTCTCTGACATACATCACAAACTGCTACATACTCCGCAATATCTTTCTTCATTCCGGTCCACCAGAAAATATCCTTCAAATCCAAATACATCTTGGTATTTCCTGGGTGAATCGAATACGGTGAATCGTGTGCCTCTTGCAGAATCAACCTCCTGATCTTCGGGTCATTGGGCACATAAACACGGTCTTCAAACCATAGGGTGTCGTGCTCATCCTCACGAAATCCTTTAGCCTTCCCTTCGCTCATTTTCTCCTTTATCGAGGCAATCTCCTTGTCAGTCTTCTGAGCTTCTCTGATTCTATCCATCAAAGTTGACTGAATCTCCAATGCTGCTACATAGCCTCTCGGAACTATTTCCAAACATAGCTCACGAAGATTTTCGGCTAACTTCCTTGGTAATTCTCCCGTCATTAGGGTGTTGACGTGGCTCTTATGGCTTAATGCGTCAGCTACTACATTAGCCTTTCCGGGATGGTAATGCAATCTCCTATCATAATCCTTGATGAGCTCCAACCATCTCCTTTGTCTGAGGTTTAACTCCTTCTGCATGAAAATGTATTTCAAACTCTTGTGATCCGTGTACACCTCACAATGATTTCCAATGAGGAAATGTCTCCATGTGTTCAATGCATGCACTACGGCTGCTAACTCCAAATCATGCGTAGCATAATTCAATTCATGCGGTTTAAGCTATCTTGAGGCATATGAAACAACTCTCCCTTCCTGCATAAGCACTGCTCCAAGTCCCCGACATGAAGCGTCGCAATACACCTCATAATCCTTGGTCTGGTCTGGCAAAATCAACACTGGTGAAGTAACCAAACATTTCTTCAACTCCTGGAAACTAGCCTCACACTCCTCGGTCCATATGAACTTGGTATCCTTCTTTAATAACTTAGTCATAGGTTTTGCAATCTTGGAGAAATTCTCAATAAATCTCCGGTAGTATCCTGCGAGTCCAAGGAAACTCCGGATCTCGCCAATTGTGGTTGGTGCTTCCCACTTGGTCATGGTATCAACTTTAGTAGGATCTACTGATATACCTTCTCCGGATATAACGTGTCCGAGGAATCCTACTTCCTTCAACCAAAACTCACATTTGCTGAACTTGGCATACAACTGATGTTCTCTGAGCTTCTCAAGTACCAATCGCAAATGTTCCTTATGCTCCTCTTCATTCTACGAGTAAACCAGGATATCATCAATGAACACCACGATGAACTTATCCAAGAACTCCATAAACACTTTGTTCATTATGTTCATAAAATAGGCAAGTGCGTTAGTCAGACCAAATGACATAACGGTATACTCGTACAACCCATACCTGATGGTAAAAGCTATCTTAGGTATATCCTGTTCTCGAATCTTCAACTGGTGGTATCCTGATCGCAGATCGATCTTGGAAAATACCTTAGCTCCTTGCAATCGATCAAACAAATCATTTATCATTGGTAGTGGGTACTTGTTCTTGATCGTTACTTCATTCAACCCACGATAGTCAACAACCATCCTTAACGATCCATCCTTTTTCTCCACTAGAAGTACTGGTGATCCCCAAGGCGACGAACTTGGGCGAATGTAACCTTTATCTAGTAACTCCTTAATCTTCTTCTTAATTTCCACCAAATCTTTTGCAGGCATCCTGTATGGTCTCTTCGATATTGGCCCTATGCCTGGCGATAGCTCAATCAAAAACTCAATATCTCTATCCGGTGGCATGCCTGGCAACTCTTCTAGAAATACTTCAGGGAAATCCCTTACCACTGGTACTTCCTCCTGCACAACTCCTGTTAAACAATTTACTTGAGTCCCTTTTGGCACATGTCGGGATACATACTTGATCCTTCTCCCTTCTGGGGTGGTAAGAAAAATTGACTTACTGGCGCAATCGATGTTTCCTCCATACATCGACAGCCAATCCATACCCAGAATTACATCCAATCCTTGTGATTCCAAAATGTTTAAATCCAAGGGAAACACATGCCTACCTATACTCAATGGCACTTGAAAACATCCTTGACTGGCCATATACTCCGCTCCTGTGAGCTTACTAGCATAGGTGTTCTAAGAACCTTAGTGGGCAGGTTATACTTATCCACAAATCCCCTTGATATGTATGAATGTGATGCACCAGTATCAAAAAGAACGAGTGCAGTAAATGACTTAACCAAAAACTTACCGATTACGGCATCCGGCTGCTCTTCAACCTCCTCCACGTTAACATGGTTCACCTGTCCCCTGTTGAAAGGGTTCGGCTTCTTCCCAGAGCTTCCATTGCCATTCTAGCCTTCAGGACATTCATTGGCATAATGTTCGGTCTTCTGGCACTTAAAGCAAGTGACTTGGCTCAGGTCCTTCTTGGCTGGGGTTGATGGGTTGGTGCGGTTCTGGCCGTTGCTTCCTCCATTGCCATTACCATTCTTGGTGCCCTTGTGATTGTGCGAGCTACCTCCTCCATGGGTATGCTGAAAATGTCCTCCCGATCTAGGGGTAAAACGTGGCTTCTGCTGGGCTCCAGAATTGTACTTCCCTTATCCATACTTCCTCTTGCGGTTCTCAATTTGCTGCTGCTTGCCTTCGATCATAAGAGCACGGTCTACCAACTCCTGGTAGTTGTTGAAGGTTGCTACCATCAACTGCATGCTCAACTCATCATTCAGTCCTTCCAGAAACTTCTCCTTCTTAGCTGCATCCGTAGCAACGTCATCTGGGGCATAACGTGCTAATTTACTAAAGTCCTCCACATACTGGCCAACTGTTCGTCCTCCTTGGCGCAAGTTGCGAAACTCGCGCTTCTTCATGGCCATAGCTCCTGCTGAAACATGGGCAGTACGAAAAGCCTGCTGAAACTGGTCCCATGTGACAGTGTCGACAGGGAAGTGGCTATGAAATTCTCCCACCATGATGCTGCGGGTCCTTCTAGTTGATGTGCGGCAAACTTCACCTTCTCCGCATCTGTGCATCCTGTTGTGGTCAACTCTCTAGCTATCTTGCGAAGCCAATCATCTGCTACTATTGGCTCGGTGCTACTGGAAAACACCGGCGGATTCAGCCTAAGAAAACGGGCTAAGTGATCAACAGGTGGTGGTGGTGGTGGGTTGTTGTTGTTCCCCTGATTCTGATTCTGGACTAGCAACTGCATCAACGTGTTCTGCTGCTGGATCAACTGGGTGAGCTCCGGTGGAAAGGTAAATCCGGGGTCACGTCTCGGAGGCATCTAAGGGTTTAGAAAAGATGAGAGTTAAGAATAGAGGGGGTCTAAAGAGAAAACACTACCCATATGCACATGAGGCAAAAGCAAACAATTCACTTCATTCAATCAAACAAGGGCATACAATCGATCTAACTATCACAAAAGTGCTCGGACTACTGTATTTACATGGTGCACTACTACTACTGATGAGGTGGTCTACTAGAAATATTCTTTGGTTGCAGACTCCATGATATCTGCTCCGGCTTCATCAACATAGTCATCATCGCTATCATTTGGGTCCGAGTCGGTGTCGTCGATGATGATGTAGTCTTCTGGGCGAATCTCCTTGGGTTCTTCGTCTTCATCTACTGGTGTAGGGTCTCCCATAAATATCCCGATCTTCTTGATCAGATCGTCATTCTTCTCCACCAATACTTCGATTTCCTCTTCATAATCTTCACGTGTAGCCTTAAGTTCTTCCTCCCGTTCCTTGATTCTTGTCCTTGCCTTCTTCAGATCTATCATCTCGGCGCACATCTGGTTCTCCTGTCGTCGAATGTGCTGGTTTAACTCCTGGATAAAAGCTGCAATTGATCTATCCTTTCTGGTGCTGATCATCTCCCAGTGCTCATCTCGGCGCCCACAAATCTGGTAGATAGTATCCTTGAGATCATTGCGGTAGACTTCTCCAATGCGTCCCATGGCGATATGAGCTGCCATGCTCTTTCCTAGACTCCAAGTTGGCGCATCAAAAGAAAACTCTATGGACTCAGTGACTGGCATGAACGTCCTTCCTGGAACTTGAACTTGAATCATCCAGCGCTCTTCTTCAGGTAAAGTGGCATTGTAGGTTCCGGTGAAGCTTGGTACTCCTATGTTCAGGTATCTAGTGACTTCCTTCATGTGACGTCCAAAGGGTGTATCGTCATCCGGTTGCGTGAACTTGTTATGAGAGGTCAGAAGAGAAGAGAGTGAATAGTGATCTAGGTCTTTAGCTTAGTGGTCGTGTCCTACAGTCAGCGTGTGCTCTGATACCATCTCTGTAGCGACCAAACCTCAAACAGTCTGATCTCTGTGCTCAGGTGTCATCCCTGGATCAGTAATGCTGACACCACACAGTACTTGGAGGATTTATAACAGAGTAGCAATCACACACTTATTACATCGAGTGTCTCAATAGAGAACTTATTACAATAAATATGGCTTAAGGCCATCTAATAACGATAACAGCGGAAGGCTTGGAAGATAAGTGAGTCCATCAACTCCAACGACATCACTGAGTATAGAACCACGACCTAAAACTCCTTAATCGTCGTCTGAAAAGTCTGCAACATTAACGTTGCAGCCCGAAACGGATCACCATATGGATTATGCTGGCAAGGTAACACATAGAGTAATGGAATGAACAGCTATACTATATGCATATTTGGCTGATGGAAAGCTCTATGGTTACAGTTTTGCGAAAAGCCAATTTTTCCCTACTGCAAAGGAATAAATTTTATTTAACTATCATGGTAGTTGTTAAACATTGGGAATGGTTGACAGCATTCTCAATCCCAATTAAGCATCATCATTTAAACAAAACCCAACAAAATTAAATTTTAGAGTAACATGTTGAGACTCACATGATAATCCAAGTACTAGATACTCAAGATGTCCATAACCGGGGACACGGCTAACCATGATTAGTTTATACACTCTGCAGAGGTTTGCGCACTTTTCCCCACAAGACTCGATCGCCTCCGTTTGGTTTCTCGCACTACAGGGTGTTTGAGAAGACGGATGACCGAGACATAGTCTTTCAGAAGCGCTAGCACCTTACGATGGATAGACCGTTACACCTACTTTCCCCTACATCTGCTAGTCTACCCTGTAAGAGTTCGCATGACTTAATCAACTATGCTAGAGCCCATAATAGCTTGTGGCTGCACACGGAAGTTTCTAGTATGAAAAATCTCATGATCCCTTTGGGCCTGGGTGGCGGTCCATAAAGAAAAACAGGTAATCCTGGAATATCCAGGTACCTCAATCCACCCAGATGTGTGTTTAAGTTTCCACCTTAGATAAACCATTAATTAACAAACTCACATCTGTCATGGATACCACTCACCCAATCCACGTCTACTAGCATAGCATGGCATAATAGGCAAACGTAGAAGTAACTCCCAAAGGTTTGATAATATAATAGGTAATAGGTACTACCTCAACTACCTCCCATCCCACAATTTAATTAGATCCTAATCATGCAATGTTTGAGGATTGATCTAATGCAATAAAACTGGGTAGTAGGAGGTATGATCAAAGTGTTACTTGCCTTGCTGATGATCCGCGAAACCTAGAGATTCGAAGTAACAGGCGGCGCACTCCGGGTATTCTATCGCAGACAAACAAACAAGCATACAATAAGTATTCATCTAATGCACGGGTAAAACTCAAATAAGAGATCTAACCAGAAGGTTCAACTTAAGAACTCCGGTTTGCAAAAAGAATCAAATCAAACGAAGCAACGAAATTCAAACGGCAAAAGAAACAGGCTTCGTTTACTATTCTGGATCTAGGGCAATTTTTACAGTGGCAAAAACTTGTTTAAGTTGGTTAAACGGATAGAGGGTTTCGAGACGAAACTCCAGGCGCTTGAATCGCCTGATTCCGATAAACGAGCGAAAAGTTATACTAAAACGAAAATCGGATCAGGAATCGCGATCAGAAAAATCGCGGATTTAATCCGAGAAAAAGAAAAACGACGAACGTTCACTAGAACGAACGAACGGACGAACGCTCGCTATTTAAATAAATCGGAAAACCGATCTATTTAAAAAAAAACCGAAACTAAAAAACCGCTACTTTAAAAAAAACGGGCGGCAAAAACGAGGTTGACCTCGGGCGGCGGGTCCGGCGGCGACGGCGACGGTGGCGGGCGGCGGCGCGGCTAGGGTTAGGGTTTCGGGCGCGGTGGGCTGGCGGCGGCTGATGGGCTCGGCGGCGGCGGTCGGGCGGCTTATAAAGGCTGCCCCCGGGCGGAGTCCCGCTCGGGTACGGCCCGAAGTCGGTTCGCGTATTTTTTATTATTTATTTCACGCAGAGAAAGAAATAAAAGGAATACTAAAGGGACTCCAAAAATCCCAAAATAAATTTTCCCGGGCACAAGGTGAACATTTATTTGGGGCCTAAATGCAATTTTGAAAAACGCACATTTTTCCTAAATTCAAATAATATAACGAAAAACTCCGAAATAAAATCTTATTTGATTTTATTATTAAATCCTCAATATTTCTTTATTTTGGGAAAGTCATTTTATTCCCTCTCTCATATTTTTGTAATAGAAATAATTGATGATAAAATAATTAAAATCAAATGATCCTATTCACAAAATTTGAGAAAACTCAAATATGAAAATAACGAAATCCCCAACTCTCTCCGTGGGTCCTTGAGTTGCGTGGAATTTGTAGGATCAAAACCAAAAGTAAATAAAATATGATATGCAATGATGATCTAATGTATAACATTCCAAATTGAAAATTTGGGATGTTACAATTGCAAAGGTTTCAGTAGAGGAATTCGTTTAATGAAGTTTCACAACAAGATGATGCTTACACTACTCCTGATGTACAATATTCCACTGATGTTCCTATTATCTTTTAGAACCATCACGTCAATGACGCTGGCGAAAAGATTACCTGTCGGGCTATGGACATACAAGAGTTGATCAATGAGAAGCCAACGTTCAAGGACATTGAGGATGAAGAACAAGATGACACTGTGGGGAATTACGATTTAGACTGATACACATGGCAAAGATGTTGACGCTGCTGCTATGGATGATACCTAGATTGCTTTTGTCGTATTTGCCTGTCAGAAGATGTTTTTTATCTACTATGTGAAATTGTGTTTTCTATGACAACTGAAACCTGATGAACTTGTTGTTTAGTATTTTTGTTGTGAGAACATCACTTGTTATGTATATTGATTTGTCTTTGGTGATTGTATGACGACTAAAACATGATGACATTGTTGTTTAGTTGTACTCATATTTGGCTGTGGAACTTGAATTTGATGACATAGTTTGCTATTGGACTGCAATTTGCTCGATGTCTTTGAATGGGAACAAAGCTGACCCGTCAGGGCCTTTGCTAATTTATTTATTAATTAGCAAAAGGGCCCCTGCTATTTATTTATTTATGAGCAAAAGAGGATACCCACTGATTTTCATTAATAGAAATCATTAGATGTTCACAACACTACGCCCAGCCTGCTAATCAGGTTTCATTCATTCTAGTTTTAGCAAACTGCTCATGTCATAGCCATTGAATACATCACGAGTGCTACACACACTGCAAATAAAGAGACAATCATCCTACAGAGCACATCGATTTTTCCCATTATCTTCACAAGCTCTTTCATCTCCTCATTGCTGTCAAGGTCGTTCAGCAGCTGTTGCTTGGCCATGATCAGAGGAACTACATGTTTAACCTTCTTCTCTACATCTTCCTCTTCTGCCGTTCCTTTAGTTACTTGTCCAACACCCCAACCTTCTAGTACTGGGATTCCTCGGCTAACCAAATAATCAGCGTAGTTGCACTCCCCCACATCAACAACTTCCCAGAAATACAAATCACACAAATCTTCCCTTTTCTACACGAATCAAATTGGAAGATCATCAACCAAACTATTAAAAAATCAGCAACTGAAAGCAGTAGAACAACACTTAAACATATTACTACCCCATGATTCGGGCATTTGTACAAGACCCGGCCAGGGTTGAGGATTTTGGTTGAGATGTGACGGATGACTTTGCATGATTTGCAGCAGTGGCACCACACCAATGGTAACGGGTTGCAATGAGCAACCGGCTGCGGTGCGTGTGCCGGCGGGGGTGTGATGAGACCCACAGGCAATGGTACAGGTGATGACTTGGTGCATATCTGGTTATTACCTGCTGCCAATGGACACGGTTGCTACTGCTAGAGCTTCTGATGCTAGGCAGAGTAAGTAGAGAAGAGGAGAAGCGAATGTTGGATATATCAGTTTCATTACTTGCAGAGTAGCACATCACCATATATAGTCACAGTCTAGGTTTGGATTCGAACCAGCTAGAGGAGCATGTCTCTATTTTATCTAAAACTCAGCAACGTCTCTTTACTGGTACACTAGCTTGTTATCTACGCCTTCTCAAGTCTTTGATTTTCTTTCTTTTTTTGCGAGGACGGAAGGAGGACGAAATTGAGAGTTCCTGGGACTCGAACCCAAGACCTCTTGGTTGAAAACCAAGGGTGCTACTCACTTAGGTGGTGAACGTTCCCTGGGAGGAGACATCAGACATACGCATTTGCCTCGTAGTTTTAGTTGCGACGCAAGATCGAATGGTCGTAGTTTAGGGAATGTTATCAGGTGAACGAGCCCAGTTTTGTTTTCTTCCTATATATAATAAAGTATGCTACTTCGTGTCGGCTTAGTCATCAAACGGTTGTGCCAACCTTGACCATTGGATTGACATTCAACATTTGTCGTGTTTATTCAGTCTCTTCTTCCTCTAGCCAGCAAAGCCAAACCAGCGCCGGTGGGACCGCCTACTCCCGCCTCCTACGGTTGGCTGTGCTGCCGCGCACGCATCGTGGCCACATTGCACCCTAAAACTCTGCGCATCTTCCCCGGCCCCTATTCATTCCCGTCCGAGGCCTCACCATCGTTCTCTGCCTTGGTTTGCTCGCCGCGGCACCGCCCTCCGGTGTTGTCAACATGGTCAACAACCGAGAGGAATAAGGAGATGACCGTACATGGTGAGGATGACAGTAGGGACCCAGCAGTGCGCGCAGTTTTTTTGGGATGGAGAACGGTATCAACTGGGTTGTGCGGGAGCTGTGGCCCGTCTAGCCTAGACTTTTATTTCATATGTTTACCACATAACCAGCCCAGTTTGTTTTTTTCCTTTCTGAAAATGGCTAGCCTAGCTATTTTGTTTTTTGTAGAGTAACCAACGTAGGTCTAGTTGCTTTTCTACACCCTGCTGGGCCGGATATCTTTCATGACGAGGAGGGATGCATCCGGGCTTGCCCAGAAAATGGGCTATAAGTAATAAGAAATGGGCTATAAGTAATAAGAAATGGGCTATAAGTAATAATAAATGGGCTGCAAAATGAAAAAATACAGCAAAAAGGCAATTAGTTCCAAAATACTTTTTCTTTCAGATTTTGATATTTTAAATTTCATTATTTTTATGCGGGTAAAATTTCATTGAATTTAAATTAGGGTATGTTTAATTTTTAAATTAATTTGAATTTGGCTAGAATTTCGGGTTGTATGCTGTTTGGGACAGATTTGGAGGCTGACTTGTGGGTCTACTAGGTTGACGTGTATGAAAGGCTTTGTCAACTTAGTCCACAAACGATTCTAGCAGCAGAGACTGTTGGATGTTAATCCAATGGCCGTGCTGCTTCTTCAATATCTGATCTTCTTGCTCTAGCCGCCCAAACTAGCGCCAGTGGGACTGCATGTTCCCGCCTACCGTGGCCGGCTGTGTTGCTGCACAGGCCGCACCGACCCACTCTACTCCATCGCTGGTCAGGCCATTCCTCTACTCACCCACACCTCCTGTTATTTTCCGGTGATGGCAGCCGAACCAGTAAACCCTCGTACTCCCCACCACAAGGGCAACCAGTGCCAAGTCTTCCCCCGCTCCGTGTCATTCCCTTCCTAGGCCTCGTCGTCGTCCACTGCCCTGGTGCTCTCGGCGCGGTGTGGTCAACATGGTCAACGAACAACATCCATCGGAAGTGGATTGTACGTGGAGAGGCTGACAGCTGGGTCCACGGCCGCACACAAGGAAATGCCTCCTTATATGCACCAAATAATGATTCGCTGGTGCGCGTTGTTCCTAAACAAACGGGTTTTAACCCCTTTCCGCGACGACATTTGGAACCGTCGCCAAGTGAGTGTGGGCGGTAGGGGGTCCTTCCCACACGACCCAGAAACCGTCCGGGATAGGGAGCCTTGAAGCATACAGTTGTCCCTATATAACAGTTTCCGATATCTCGAATATCCCAAACGCTTCATCCTTGCTACTCGTTTGTGCTCGCATTGCCATCGCAGTCGAAGTTTTGTGGTTCTGCCTAAAACTAGGCAGATTCCAGACACAGGAGCTTTCCAGGTAGATTCTAGGCATGGGAGTTTTATGATGCCTAGCACATCACAAACAGTTCATGATTATAAACCGTGTACAATAGGTAGACAATCACACACATTTAGTTTTCCTGCACCGTATACGAGTGGAGGTGGTTCTTTAAACGAGAATTGTACAAAAGAACATATTCTCCAACTTTAAACTCACGCTTTTGAATTCTTTTTTCATGCCATCTTTTTACTTTTTCTTTAAATAATTTTGCATTTTCATAAGCTTGGGTTCTCCATTCATCTAATGAGCTAATATCAAATAACCTCTTTTCACCAGCAAGTTTGAAATCATAATTGAGTTCTTTGACTGCCCAATATGCTTTATGTTCTAACTCAAGAGGCAAATGACAAGCTTTTCCATAAACCATTTTATAAGGAGACATACCCATAGGATTTTTATATGTTGTTCTATAAGCCCAAAGTGCATCATCTAATTTCTTAGACCAATTCTTCCTGGATCTATTGATAGTCTTTTGCAATATAAATTTTATTTCGCTATTGCTAAGTTCAACTTGACCACTAAACTGAGGATGATACGGTGATGCAATTCTATGGTTAACATCATACTTAGCAAGCATTTTACAAAAAGCACCATGAATAAAGTGTGAACCACCAT